>NW_023250281.1:833158-905092 GCF_002007445.2 Ailuropoda melanoleuca
TGGAAATTAATCTTATATGTCCATTGACAAATGTATAAATGAAAGTGTAATATGTATACACATTACATACAGACATATGTATACATATGTATATTACACAACAACAGCAACATGGGCTCAACCCAGAGGGCATTAAACTAAGTGAAATAAGCCAGACACAGAAAGACAAACAGTTTACAATTGCAATTGTATATGGAATCTAATAGTCAGCCTTTAGAAGTACAGAGTAGAATGATGATTTTCAGGGACTAAAGGAGGGAGAAATGGGAAGATGTGAGTCAAATGCTAGTTTCCAGTAAACATGTGGAATAAGAACTATTGTACAGAGTTTAAATGTAGTTAACAACATTGTATATTTCAAATTTTCTGTTAGTCTACATCTAAACAGTTGGTAATATTCTCACAAGCAAAAAGAAAAATGCCAAGTGAGTTGGTGGATATGCTAATTAGTTTGTAGCAATTAAAGTGTAAGTATCTTAAATGAAGTTGTGCACCTTAAATATATACAATTTTTGTTAATTATACCTAAGCAAATATGAAAGTTATCAACAGTTATTAGAAAACTGAATGGGATAATTTATACTGGATATGTCAAATGTGAGTTCCATGGGTGACCAGTGAACAGTAGCTGTGGCATTTTTTTTTTTTACCATCTTCATCATCACCATTGCCACTGAAATCAACATAGTTACCATCATATCATTTTTTATGCACACACCTGTCGTCCTTGGATTTCTCAGTGATATATTCCCAAAAAAGCACTAATTCATTTTCACAAAGCATCCTAAACTGGTAACACAGATTTCATTTTTACTGCACAGGAAAGTTAGTGGGAAGAAAAGACATTATTTTTTAATGCAGCAGTTAAACACAGAAAGCAGTACAATTGGGCAAAAGTTATGTTAAAAATAACCATAACACATCACTATTCCTATGAATGCCTGAATTATTTCCAGAAAGTGTCGTTTACATTCAGAAAATATTGCTTCCAGGGACAGATAAACTGAGTAATTGCTATTTGGATATTATTGTAAATTCTATCTTATATTTTTGAACGAAATCTAGACAAGAAATCATTTAATTAGAAATGAGAGATGCCGAGATGCCCTTCAACAGATTAATGGATGAAGAAGTTGTGGTCCAGGGGCGCCTGGGTGTCATAGCGGTTAAGTGTCTGCCTTCGGCTCAGGGCGTGATCCCGGCATTATGGGATCGAGCCCCACATCAGACTCCTCCGCTGTGAGCCTTCTTCTTCCTCTCCCACTCCCCCTGCTTGTGTTCTCTCTCTCACTGGCTGTGTCTATCTCTGTCAAATAAATAAATAAAATCTTAAAAAAAAAGAAGTTGTGGTCCATATATGCAATGGAATATTACTCAGCTATCAGAAAGAACGAGTTCTCACCATTTGCTGCAACATGGACGGCACTGGAGGAGATAATGCTAAGTGAATTAAGTCAAGCAGAGAAAGACAATTATCATATGATTTCTCTCATCTATGGAACATAAGAACTAGGAAGATCGGTAGGGGAAGAAAGGGATAAAGAAAGGGGGGGTAATCAGAAGGGGCAATGAAACATGAGAGACTATGGACTATGAGAAACAAACTGAAGGCTTCAGAGGGGAGGGGGTGGGGGAATGGGATAGACTGGTGATGGGTAGTAAGGAGGGCACATATTGCATGGTGCACTGGGTGTTATGCACAACTAATGAATCATCGAACTTTTCATCAGAATTCAGGGATGTACTGTATGGTGAATAACATAATATAATAAAAAAACATTAAGAAAATGAGAGATGCATAAAAGGAAAAAAACCTGCATAAGCAATAATATGTTTATCCTGGGAAACTTCTTTTTTTTAATGCTCAGTTAGCCACTGTACTACTTTGTGCTCATTGCAAAATAGCCCCCATTTCAAATCCAGAAATAAATAGGAAATGCTTATTTTCTACAATTACTATTGACGATTTGGACTCCTACATGCTAGCTTTAGTCATTGAATTTCATGTGAGCCCATCTAAAGCCTATCCCAATATGACTCAACCCTGTTTCTTACAAAGACCCTCATTTAGTTCCCACCCAGAGAACACATTTATGAGCTAGCTCCTAAACCATTTTCTATTGTAAACAGTGCAGCTATGCTCAAACTCCAGTTAAAATCTTGTATTTCCATACTTGTCCAATTCTTACACAAATTACATCACTCATTTCTTTAACTGACAACCTTAAATCAGGAATGATTTCAATCCAGTCAATAATCTACAATCCAAAAGAATTAACCCAATAGGATGAACAGCAATGTGATCACATCATATGCATAAAAATAGCTCTGGGGTAAAATAAATTTATGCCACATATGCCATCCTAAAGCATTCTTTATTTAGTTGCAATCTCCCCCATCTTCAGGGCATCCATTACAGGCTCTGGACCCAATGTATCTTTCCTTTCGGAATGGATAATATGTTTGCTTCAAATTCAATTATTTCTCTAAAAAATTCTCACATTTCAGTTCCATTTTATTCATATATCTAGTAGTTATTTTGTCAGAGAGATTATTTTTTCCCTCATGTTTCAAATTTTATTTAAATTCTGGTTAACGTAGAGTGTAATATTGGTTTCAGGAGCAGAAATTAGTGATTCATCACTTACATATAACACCCAGTGCTCCTCACAGTAAGTGCCCTCCTTAATACTCATCTATTTAGGCCATGCCTGCCCACCTCCCCTCCAGCAGCCCTCAGTTTGTTCTCTATATTTAAGAGTCTCTCTTATGGTTTGACTCCCTCTCTTTTTTTTTCTTTCCCTTATGTTCATCTGTTTTATTTCTTGAATTCCATATGTGAGTGATATCATATGGTATTTGTCTTTCTCTGACTGACATTTTGCTTAGCATAATACACTGCAGCTCCATTCACATCATTTCAAATGGCAAGATTTCATTCTTTTTGATGTATTATTCCATTGTATATATCTATGCCACATCTTCTTTATCCATTTATCAGTCAATGGACATTTGGGCTCTTTCCATTATTTTTAAAGTGACCATATTTACATGAATATAGTGTCATTTAGTTTGACATTAGCATAATTACCATATATCCAGAAAAGAAGTTCATTGATGCTCCTAGATAATATCAGCCATTGATTAGAATATCAGTTCCACCATATTTACTACCATTTCACAATACATCATAAGGTATAGCACCAATTATTTCAAGAATTGTGTAATGTTTTGCTTTAGGTTTGATGAGAGCTTCAATTTTTTTTAAGTACACAAGTATGTAAGCAATATATTTACTTTCTTATTTTTAATTATACATGTAATATAAATTATGAAATGTATAAAAGTATAAATATATATATTTTAAATCAACTTAGGCAAATAAAATTTTCCTTTGAATTTCCATAGTTAATTAGATGCTTGAATGTATGAGTTATTTATTCTGTTTATTACAATAATTTTTATTAATTCTAATCAAAATTATCTTAATCATTTGCAAAATATCTCAACCTTAAAGGATAAATAAAAATAAAAATACAATTAACACATATACCATTGATTATTTTGCGTACTTACAAACTTACTGGTTTGGATAGCTGACATTGGTCCTCCAGTTATCACATGAACAAAATCATTTTTCTTAATAGATTTCTTTGTGTATTTTTCAAACCAGTGTTTATACTTCTCTCTCATCCCGACACTTGACATTTTAGATAACTCAATAAAGACTAACAACAAACATGATTTTAGGACATCTTTGGAGATTAAGGATAACACATGGTTTTTTTTGTGTGTATTCACTTGGGAATGTCCTCTGAGACATGAATAATGCAAGTTAAATCACCAATTTCTCAGCATGGCCTTAGGCCAAAGCTTAAAAATGAGTTGTGATAATTGGTGTAGATATATTAATAGCTGTGTTAAAATTTAATTCAGTGGGTAAACAAATATATTTTTTCAGACTTTTTTAATATTATGTCTCTCATGTATAATTCTTTATGTAGTTTAGATATTAACCCTTTATTGGATTTATCTTTTGCAAATATCTTCTCCCATTCAGAAGGCTGCCTTTTTTGTTTTGTTGATTATTTCTTTCAATGTGCATTAAAAAAATGCTGCAGTCCCAAGAGTTTAATGTGGATTTTTGCTTCTTTTGCCAGAAGAGTCTTATCTAGAAATATATTTCTTTTTTTAATGATTTTTTATTATATTATGTTATTCACCATACAGTACATCCCCGGTTTCCGATGTAAAGTTCTATGCTTCATTGGTTGCGTATAACACCCAGTGCACCATGCAATATGTGCCCTCCTTTCTACCCATCACCAGTCTATCCCATTCCCCCACCCCCCTCCCCTCTGAAGTCTTCAGTTTGTTTCTCATAGTCCATAGTCTCTCATGGTTCATTGCCCCTTCTGATTACCCCCCCTTTCTTTATCCCTTTCTTCCCCTACTGATCATCCTAGTTCATATGTTCCATAGAAATATATTTCTATGGCTGATATCAAGTCAGTAATTTCCTTTTTGAGAAATTTTTGAGAAAATCCATTTTGAGTTTTTATTTGTGTATGGTGTGGAAACTTGTTCAGTTTAATTCTTTTAAGCTGTCCAGTTTTCACAGCACCATTTACTGAAGAGACTTCCTTTCTCACATTGTATACGCTTGTCCCCTTATCTGTAGATTAATTGACCATATATGTGTGGGTTTATTTCTGAGCTATTTTATTTTATAGATTTATGCGTCAGTTTCTGTGCCAGAACCATGTGTTTTTGGTTTGTGGTGTTTTTTTTAATTTGCTTTTTATTAATTTAGCTTTGTATCAGCTTGAAATCTGGGGTTGTGATAACTCCAGTTTTGTTCTTTTTCTCAAGATGGTCTTGGCTGTTGGTGTACCACTCTGTTTTGATTACTGTTGCTTTATATTTAATATTCAAAACAGGAACTCTGAGTCTTCCCATCTTATTGTTTTTCAAAGTTGTTTTGGTGCATAAAAGTTCCTTTGTTCTGTCACTGTGGTGCATTGTATATATTTACTTTCATATGTCGAACAAACCTAATATTCCAGGATTAAATCCAATAGGTCATAGTATATATTACTTTTCATGTACTGATGAATTCTGAGTGCCAGTATTTCATGAAAAGTTTACATAAAGACTGATATCCAGACCAGTATCACTTCTGGCTTTGGTATCAGGACAATGTTGCCCTCATGAAATGAGTTAGCATGTATTGTCTTCTCTACTGGCTTTTGCAAGAGTTTGAAAAGAATTGGTGTCAATCTGTTGTTGTACACCTGGAAAAATTAAAAGTGAGGTCATTTGTTCCATTGACTGTCTTAGTTGATTGGATTTAATTACTTATTCAATTTTCTTACTAGATATAAGTCAAATCAAATGTTATATTTCTTCATGATTGCCTTGGTAGTGTGCTTGTTTCTAGGAATTTGTCCATTTATTCTTGCTTATCCAATTTCTTAATGTATGATTATTCATAGTTGATTCATAACTGTTGTATATCTATAAAATTTACAATAATATACCCACTCTTATTTGATAATATTAATATTTTAAGCGTTCTTTCTTTTTTTCTTGGATAATACGGCTAAAGTTTTATCAATTTCCAAAAAACCCTACTTTAGTTTTGATGTTTTCCTTTGCTACTTTTTTATATTATTATTAATTATCTCTGCACTAATCTTTATTATTTCTTACCTTTCTGTAGCTTTGGATTTAACTTTTTTTTTCTTTTTCTAGTTGATTAAAATATAACATTTACTTTTCAAAAAATGGGCAGAAGATATGAACAGACACTTTTCCAATAAAGACATACAAATGGCCAACAGACACATGAAAAAATGTTCAAAATCATTAGCCATCAGGGAAATTCAAATCAAAACCACACTGAGATACCACCTTACGCCAGTTAGAATGTCAAAAATAGACAAGGCAAGAAACAACAATTGTTGGAGAGGATGTGGAGAAAGGGGATCCCTCCTACATTGTTGGTGGGAATGCAAGTTGGTACAGCCACTCTGGAAAACAGTGTGGAGGTCCCTTAAAAAGTTAAAAATTGAAGCTACCCTGTGATCCAGCCATTGCACTACTGGCTGTTTACCCAAAGATACAGACGTAGTGAAGAGAAGGGCCATATGCATCCCAATGTTCATAGCAGCATTGTCCACAATAGCNTCTACAAAGAACTTCTCAAACTCAATACACGAGAAACAAATAAACAAATCATAAAATGGGCAGAAGATATGAACAGACACTTTTCCAATGAAGACATACAAATGGCTAACAGACACATGAAAAAATGTTCAAAATCATTAGCCATCAGGGAAATTCAAATCAAAACCACACTGAGATACCACCTTACGCCAGTTAGAATGGCAAAGATAGACAAGGCAAGAAACAACAATTGTTGGAGAGGATGTGGAGAAAGGGGATCCCTCCTACATTGTTGGTGGGAATGCAAGTTGGTACAGCCACTCTGGAAAACAGTGTGGAGGTCCCTTAAAAAGTTAAAAATTGAACTACCCTATGACCCAGCCATTGCACTACTGGGTGTTTACCCCAAAGATACAGACGTAGTAAAGAGAAGGGCCATATGCACCCCAATGTTCATAGCTGCATTGTCCACAATAGCCAAATCATGGAAGGAGCCGAGATGCCCTTCAACAGATGACTGGATTAAGAAGCTGTGGTCCATATATACAATGGAATATTACTCAGCTTTCAGAAAGAACGAGTTCTCAACAATTGCTGCAACATGGACGGCACTGGAGGAGATAATGCTAAGTGAAATAAGTCAAGCAGAGAAAGACAATTATCATATGATTTCTCTCATCTATGGAACATAAGAACTAGGATGATCAGTAGGGGAAGAAAAGGGATAAAGAAAGGGGGGGTAAACAGAAGGGGGAATGAAACATGAGAGACTATGGACTATGAGAAACAAACTGAAGGCCTCAGAGGGGAGGGTGGTGGGGGATTGGGATAGACTGGTGATGGGTAGTAAGGAGGGCACATATTGCATGGTGCACTGGTTGTTATACGCAACGAAAGAAGCATGGAACTTTACATCGGAAACCGGGGATGTACTGTATGGTGACTAACATAATATAAAAATCATTTTAAAAAATGTAACATTTACTTTTGATTTGAGAACTTCCTTAGTTTTTAAATAATTTTTTACTGTGATTAGTTCTTCCTTAGCACTGCTTATCTTAACTTCATAAGTTTCAGTATCTTTGTTTCTGTTTTCATATCCCTCAAGTTGTTTCTTTAATATACCCTGTGATTTCTTAAACCTTTTATTTTTAATACCATATTGTTTAATATCCATATAATTGAGTTATAGGTTTTCTTCTGTTAATCATTGCTAAGCTTCATTACATATTTATCAGAAAAGATACTTTATATGTTTCAATATTTTTTTTTAATACACCTTATTCCGTGGCCTTTATATATGTTTAGTCCTGGAGACTGATGCACATGGATTAAGAAAATTGCATATTCAGATGTTGTTTAGGGGAGTGTTTTGTGTATATGCCCCTTTATGTTTATTTTTTTAATTTGTTCAATCCATTATTGAAAGAGGGATACTGACATTTCCAACTATTACTGTAATCTAGTCTCCAGCTAGTTTTCCATTCAATTCTTTCAGTATTTATTTTCTATATTTTGGGAATCCGGTATTTGTTGCATATATGCTTATAATTGTTATATCTTCTTAGTTCAAATTCAAGTATAAATAATTCATAGTGTCTTTATTTATCTCTTGTAAATATTTTTGACTTAAAGTCCACTTTATCTGATATTACAAGAATTTATATTTTTCTAGCTATGCTTTGCATTGATTTTCTTTTTTTTCCCACATACTTTCATTTTCACAGTATTGAGACTTTATAAATATAAATTGAATGTCTTTTAGAGATTGTGCGGGTGTATATATATAATCCATTCTGACAATATATGTCAGAATTAGGATATTTAATCCACTTACATTTACAGTAATTTCTGATGAATATGAAATGTATTTTACAATTTTGTCATTTGTTTTCTGCATGTTTTATAATTTATTTTTTTCTTAATTTCCCCAGTACTGCTTTTGTGTGTGTGTAGTTGATTTTATTTTAAAGTGGCATGGTCAAAATCTTTTTCATTTTCTTAATTATATACTCGAAAGAAATTGTCTTTAATGTTATAATGGGGATTACATATAACATATTAAAGATGAATTTTTTTTTCTTTTTTATTTTTTTTAAATTTTAATGTTTTTTATTATATTATGTTAGTCACCATACAGGACATCCCTGGTTTCTGATGTAAAGTTCGATGATTCATTAGTTGCGTATAACACCCAGCGCACCATGCAATACGTGCCCTCCTTACTACCCATAACCAGTCTATCCCATTCCCCCACTCCCCTCCCCTCTGAAACCCGCAGTTTGTTTCTCAGAGGCTATAGCCTCTCATGCTTCATTCACTCTTCTGATTACCCCCCCTTTCTTTATCCCTTTCTTCCCCTACCAATCTTCCCAGTTCTTATGTTCCATAGATGAGAGAAATCATATGATAATTGTCTTTCTCTTCTTGACTTATTTCACTTAGCATTATCTCCTACAATGGAGAGATGTTGAGAGATTCAAAATTTTAATTTTAACTGATAATTAAATTTTGTTTGTTTCAAGTATTTATTTAAATTCTAGTTAGTTAATATATTGTGTAATATTGGCTTCAGGAGTAGAATTTAGTGATGCATGTCTTACATATAATACCTCATGCCCATCACAAGTGTCCTCCTTAATTGTTATCACCCATTTAGCCCATCCCCCACCCACCACTCTCCATCAGGCCTTAGTTTGTTAATTATAGTTAAGAGTCTCTTATGGTTTGCTTCCATCTCTTTTTTTCCCTTCCTCTTTATTCATCTGGTTTGTTTCTTAACTTTAATCACATATATAAACTTCATCAGTGTACATAATTCCTTCTGATTTTAGGTATTAATGTCACAAATTAATTCTTTATATATCATGTACAGACTAATATTATTCTCATACATGTGTCTTCTAATTTCTTCAGGAAATTAAAAGTAAGTTTACAAATCCATATTACATTATTTTATTTCAACCTGAAGGTCTCCCTTTGACATTTCCTGTAAGACAAGTCTAGTAATAATAAGCTTCCACTGCTTTTATGTGCCAGAAAATGTCACACTTTATTTCTTTCTTTTTGGAAGGAAAATTTTCCAGTTATGATATTTTCAGTTAACCATTTTTATTTCTGTCATCACTTTGAATATATTTTTCATTGTGTTCAGTTCTCAATTTCTGCTTAGAACTCAGAAATAATCTTACTGACGTTCTCTTGTAAATGACAAGTTACTTATTTGTTGCTGCTTTCAATATTTTTTCCATATTTTGATAGTTTGTGTCTTTTTGTGGATCTTTTTGAGGTTATCCTACTTGGAGTTTGTTAAATTTCTTGGATTGTACATTCATGTCTTTCATCAATTTTGATATTATCTACTTATTTTATTCAAACGATCTCTCTGCCTCTTTCATTTTAATCTCCTTCTGGGAGTCTTGTAGTGCATATATCATTCCACTTCACAAATTTCCACTTATCCCATTCGCTGTCTTCATGTTCCCTCATTCTTTTGTCTTTCTGCTCCTTAGAATCTATCAATATGGCCCTGCCTTTATTTTCATTAGTGCTTTTTTTTCTGACTCTTCAAATGTTCCATTGCATCTCCCTAGTAAATTTTTCATTGTAGTTTTTGTACTTTTAAGCCTTAGAATTCCCAGTTGCTTTTTTTTTTTTTAAGAATTCACATCTCTTTGGTGATATTCTCATTTTATTTACAAGGCATTTTAAACAAAATTCCTTTACTTATTTATCTGTATTTTTATTTACTTATTTGATCCTTTAAAGTTAGTTTAAAGTTTTTTGCCTAGGAATTCTTATTTCTGTATTTCCTTAAGGACAGTTTCTATCAATATATGTTGTTTCAGCCTATGGACTATGTTTTCCTTCTTCTTTGTAAGCCTTATGATTTTTTGTTGTTACTGTCAAAAAAATAGACAATGGAAGTAAAAAAAAAATAGCCATCTCTCCCAGTTTATGCAGGCTTCTTATGTCCATTATTATAGTACAAGGCAAGTAGTTTTACTGCCTTTAAACTCCTCTGTGCTCTGCCAATTTATTCCTCCCCAACACACGATCCTGGCAACTACTGAAATTTCGATGTCTTCATAGCTCTGCTCTTTCCAGAATATTTTATAGTTGAAATTACACAGCATATAGTGTTTTCAGATTGGCTTTGCTCACTTAAGAATATGCATATACAGTTCCCCTCTGCCTTAACATGGATTCATAACTTATAATGAATACTAATCATTGTTTTGATGCACTATAGTTTATCTTAACCAAATGAAGAACATCTTCTTAGGTTCCAACTTTTTGCAATTATAAATAAAGCTGTTATAAACATCCACATGTAGATTTTTGTGTGGATATATTTTTCAGGTTTTGTGGACTGCTAAATTGTATGGTTAAGATAAGTTTAGTTTATTAAGATACTGTCAAACTACCTTCCAAAGTGGCTGTGTCATTTTGCAAGCCTGCCAGTAACAAATGATGACTTCTGTTGTGCCACATCTTAATCAGTACTTAGTCTTGTTATTGCTGGACTTTGACCATTCAAATAGGTATGTAGTAATATCTTATTTATGTTTTAATTTGCATATAAATAATGACATATAATGTGAAACATTTTTTATATGTTTATTTGCCATCTATCTTCTTTAGTGATATGTCTGTGATGGGACTCAGTCTGTTTTCTTAATTAAGTTATTTCCTTCCTTTCTGATTTCAAGGAGGGCACATATTGCATGGTGCACTGAGTGTTATATGCAACTAATGAATCATGGAACTTTACATCAGAAACCAGGGATGTACTGTATGGTGACTAACATAATATAATAAAAAATATTATTAAAATAATCAAGAGTTCCTTGTATATTTAAAAAACAATTTTTATCATATGTATCTTTTAGAAAGTTATCCTCTTTTTCAAGATTTTCTGAGACTGGGGCTTGCCGTTTATTTTGAGTTTTTCTTTCAAAGATCATAAGATTTAATTTTAATAAATTTCAGTTTATCAAATTTTTTAAAAAATAAGTTATGCCCTGGGACCTATGGCTGTCTCAGTCAGTGAAGCACATGACACTTGATCTCATGGTTGTAAGTTTGAGCCTCATGTTGGGTGTAGAGATTTCTTTAAAAAATAAGTTATGTGTTGGCATTGCATCAAATGGTCATTTGCATGCCCAATATCGTCTAGGTTTCTCTTATGTTATCATCTACAGACTTTGTAGTTTTACATTTTTTGATTAGGTCTACAATGCATTTTCAGTTAATTTTGGTGAAGGATATAAAATGTTTTTCTATATTTATTTATTTGCACCAGGATGTTCAGTTGTTCTAGCATCACTTTGATCAGACAGTATTTGCTTCATTGTGTTGTCTTTGTTTCTTTGACAAAATTCAGTTAACTATATTTATGTGAGTATTTTTCTGGGCTCGCTCACTCTTTTTTTTTTTTTTTTTTTTTGGCCATTGATATCTTCATCTATTCTCGTACCAGACCATCGGTCATGATTTCTGCAGCTTTGCAGAAATTCTTGAATTTGGTTATCATCCGTCTTTCAACTTTCTTCCTTTTCAATATAGTGTTGGCTATTCTAAGTCTTTTTTCTCCCACGGAAGTTTTTTATTCACTTTGTCAATGTCCAGAAAATAACTTGATAGAGTTTCGATTGGGATTTCATTAAATGTATAAATCAAGATAAGTAGAACAATCGTCTATACACCATTAAGACTTCCTGTCCATGAACATGAAACATCTGAACATTTATTTAGTTCTAATTGCATTCATCAGAATTTTATAACATTTTCCATAGAGATCTGGAACATATTTTATTACATTTACACCTAACATGCATTAATCCACCCATCCTTCTTTTCCATACTTTTCCTTTCCTTTCCTTTCCTTTCCTTTCCTTTCCTTTCCTTTCCTTTCCTTTCCTTTCCTTTCCTTTCCTTTCCTTTCCTTCCTTTTCTTTCTCTTTTCTTTTTTCTTTTCTTTCTTCCATTCTTTCCTCTTTTTTTCCCCTCAGTGCTAATGTAAATGATATTGTGTTTTCCATTTCATATTACACTTGTTCATTGATGGCAAAGAGCATGGTTGCACTTTGTATATTAAAATTTTGTCTTGCAAATTTGCTAAATTACTTCCTATTTTCATGAGTGCTTTTGTCATCTCTTTTGGATTTTCAACCCAATAACTGGCTCATGTATCAACAAAAGTGCTTTTAAATATTCCTTCTTAATGTATATACATTCCATTTCTTTTGATTGTCTAATTGCATTTCCTAATACATTCTGCACAATGTTGAAAAGGAGTAGTGAGAGGGAACATACCTCCCTTGCTCCTAATCTTAGTGTGAAAGCTTCTAGTTTGCCACCATTAACTATAAATTTGGCAGTATGTTTCTTGTAGGTATTTTTTTTTGTCAGGTTTAACTGTTACCTCTATTCATAGGATACTGAATGTTTTTTTTTTAAAGATTTTATTTATTTATTTGACAGAGATAGAGACAGCCAACGAGAGAGGGAACACAAGCAGGGGGAGTGGGAGAGGAAGAAGCAGGCTCATAGCAGAGAAGCCTGACGTGGGGCTCGATCCCATAACGCCGGGATCACACCCTGAGCCAAAGGCAGACGCCCAACCGCTGTGCCACCCAGGCGCCCTGGATACTGAATGTTTTAATTTTGAGTAGGTATCATATATTGTACAATGCTTTTTATGTATTTATTAATATAGACACATGATTATTTTATTTAATCTGTTGATGTAATGAATTACATTAAATGATTTTGGAATGTTGAATCAACCTTCATAACTGGAATAAATCCAATTCACTGTGATGTACAATTCTTTTTATACATTTCTACATTCAATTTGTAGTAATTCTTGAGGATGTTTCCATCCTTATTCATAAGAGATGCAGATGTGTATTTTTATATCATTGTTGGAATTATAATAGGGTAATGATGATATCATAGAAGTAATCAGAAGTATTTCAATTCCTTTTATGCTCTGAAAGCAATCGTAGATAATTTAATCTGTTCTTTGAAAGTTTAATAAAATTCACCAGGGAACCCACCTGGGCATATGGTTTCTGTTTTGGAAGGTTATCAATTATTTGTTCAATTTATTCAATAGATGTAGGCCTATTAATTTTGTCTATTTCTTAATGAGTTTTGAAAAAAATTGTGTCTTTCAAAGATTTGTCCATTTCCACTAAGTTATCAAACTTGTCACTGTAGAGTTATTCACAGTATTCCTTTACTGTCCTTTTAATTTCAGTGGGATCAGTACTCATGTCCCCTCTTTGATTTCCGGTATTAATAAATTGTGTCTTCTCTCTCTCTTTTTACTTAGTTAGCTGGATTAAAGTTTTATTAATTTTGTTAATCATTTCTGTAAGTATTTATTTAAATTCCACTTAGTTAACATACAGTGTAATATTAGTTTCAGGTGTACAATATAGTGATTCAAAACTTCCATACATCACCTAGTGCTCATCACAACAAGTGACCCCATAACCCGAATCAACTAATTTTGAAGAATATGAGTTTTTTCATTTTTTTAATTTTATCTATTGACTTCACTGGTTTCTGCTCTAATGTTTAGTATTCCTATCTTTTTCTTTTCTTTTTTAATTACATCATATATAATTTGATCAAGTATTTATATTTCCTGAGATGCAAATGTAAATTATTGACAATAGTCTTTTCTTTCTTAATACATGCATTCAGCACAACACATTCCCATGTAAGCACTGTGTCTCTGCCTCCCATAAAATTCACTAAGTTTAGTTTTTTTGTTTTTTGGTGTGTTTTTAATGTATTTCAACAGTTTAGGGGCAACTGGTTGACTCAGTCAGAAGAGCATGTCCCTCTTGACTTAGGGTTTGTGAGTTCAATCCTTATGTTGCTTGTAGAGATTATACATAAGTAAACTTTAAAAAGCAAATTTTTCTTAAGATTAGATGTTTACTCATGTTGTTTAGATGTGTATTGTTTAATCCCCACATATGTCAAAATGTTTAATTTAGCTTTCCAACATTGATTCCTAGTTTCATTCTACTATGTTCTGAGAACAGACATTATATGACTTCTATTACATTTGTAAAGGTGTATTTTGCAACTCAGAATGTAATCTGTTTTGTTGTATACTCCATAATGTGTGTGCTAATGATATTTGAATAAGACTATACATGTTCATTATGTGCAAAGTTTTTTTTTTATTCCAAATTTTTATTTAAATTCTAGTTATGTAACTTATAGGTGAAATTGATTTCAGGTGTAGAATTTAATGATTCATCACTTACATGTAACACTCCGAGCTCAACACAGCACATATATTCCTTAACATTCATAACCCATTTAGCACATCCCTGTCCAACTTCATCCATCAACCCTCAGTTTGTTGTCTCTATTTAGGAGTTCCTTCTAGCTTGCTTTCCTTTTGTTATTGTTTTTGTTGTTTAATACCCTTATGTTTATCTCTTTTGTTTTTAAATTCCACATATGAGTGACATCATATGGTATTTGCCTTTCTCTGACTGACATAATCTCATTAGCAAAACACACTCTGGCTCTGTGGACTTCATGACAAATGGCAAGATTTCATTCTTTTGGGCGAGTGTGTAATATTCCATTTAATATATACCATATCTTCTTTATACATTTATCAGTTGATAGACATTTTTTCTATTTCTATAATTTTGCTAATGTTGATAATGCTACTATAAACAACGGGATGCCTGTGGCCCTATGAATTAAGTATTTTTGTGTCTTTCAGGTAAAAACCTGGCAGTGTCATTGTTGTGTCATTGGGTAGTTCAATTTTTAACTTTTTGTCACACCTCCATATTGTTTTCCAGAGTGCCTGCACAACTTTGCATTCTTATTAAGAGTGTCAGAAGCTTCCTGTAGCTCCACATCATTGCCAACATCTGTTTTTGTTTCCTGTTCCATGATTCATTACTTGCATATAGCACTCAGTGCACCATGCAGTTTCTTAACTGGAATATTAAATTTTGGAGTGTGAGTTTGATAAGTTCTTTATGGATTTTGGAGGATAACCCTACATCTGTTAAGACATTTGCAAATATCCTCTACTATTCCATAGGTTGCCATTAGTTGTATTGATTGTTTCCTTTAGTGTGCATTTGTATTGATTGTTTCCTTTGGTGTGCCTTTATCTTGATGAAGTCCCAATAGTTCATTTTGCTTTTGTTTCCCTTGCCTCAGGAGACATATTTAATAATAAATTTCTATGACTGATGACAAAGAAGTGACTGCCTATGTTCTCCTCTAGGTTTTTGATGGTTTTCTGTCTTATATTGAGGTCTTTCAACTATTTTGAACTCATTTTTTGTATTTTGTAGGAAAATGGTCCAGTTTCATTCTTCTGCCATGGTGCATCCAGTTTTCCCAACACTGTTTGTGGAAGAGACTGTTTTTTTTTTTTTTTCCATTGGATAGTTTTTCACGATCTGTTGAAGTTTAATTGACCATAGAGTTGAGGGTCCATTTCTTGGTTCTCTATTCTGTTCCATTGATTGATGTATCTGTTTATGCATCAGTAGCATACTGTCTCAATGACTACAGCTTTGTACTAGAGCTTAAAATCTGGAAACGTGATTCCTCCAGGTTTGTTTTCTCTTTCAGACTTATTTTGGCTATCAGAGTCTTTTGTGGTTCTATACAAATTTTAGGATTATTTATTCTAGTGCTGTAAAAAATGCTGCTGGTTTTTCATAGGGACTGCATTGAATTTGTAGATTGGTTTTTGTGGTATAGACATTTTAACAATATTTATTCTTCCAATCCATTAGCATGGAGTGTTTTCTTCATTTATTTGTGTCCTTTTCAATTGCTTTAAGTGTTGTATAGTTTTCAGTGTAGAGACCTTTACCTCTTTCATTAGGTTTATTCCTAGGTATCTTATGTTTGGTGTCATTGTGAATGAGATTGACTTCTTGATTTCTCTCTCTTGCTTCATTACTGGAAATGCAGTCTTGCAAATAGATTTCTGTATGTTGATTTTATATCCTGTAACATTGCTGAGTATGTGTATCAGCCCAGTAATTTGATGGTGGAGTGTTTTATGTTTTCTACATAGAGTACCATGTTGTCTGCATATACGGAAAGTCAGAATTTTCCTTGCCAATTTGCATTTTTCTTTTTCTTTTTGTTGCCTAACTGCTAAGTCTAGGACTTCCAGTACTATGTTAAATAACATTGGTGACAGTGGACTTCCCTTTCTTTTTCCTGACTGTAATGGAGAAGCTCTCTGTTTTTCCACTTTGAGGATGATATTGGCTGTGGGTCTTTATATATGGCTTTTATCATGCTGATTTATGCTCTATCACACCTTTGTTGAGGATTTTTATGTAGAATGGATGCTCTACTTTTCCAAATTTTTCCCTGCACATATTAAAAGGATCATATGGTTCTTACATTTTCTTTTATTAATTTGGTATATAACTTCGATTGATTTCCAAATATCAAAGCAAACTTACAGGCCAGGAATAAGTCCCACTTAATCATGGTGAATAATTCTTTTAATGTACTGTTGGATTTGATTCACTAGTATCTTGTTGAGAATATTTGCATCCATGTTCATCAGGGGTAATGCCCTGCTCTCTTTTTCAGTTGAGTCTATCGCTTTTGGTATCAGGTATTGTTTTGGTAATGCTGCCCTCATAGAATGAATTTGGAAGTTTTCCTTCCATGTCTCCTTTTTGGAAGATTTTGAGAAGAATAGGTATTAATTCTACCGTAAGTGTATGGTAGAATTCCCCTGGAAAGCCATATGTCTTGTTTTTTGAGACAGTTTTGATTACTGAATCAACTTCTTTGTGGGTTATGGATCTGTTCAAATTTTATTTATTCATATTTCAGTCTTGATAGTTTGCATGTTTCTAGGAATTTATTCATTTCTTCCAGATTGCCCAGTTTGTTGGCATATAAGTTTTCATAATATTCTCTTATAATCGTTTGTATTTCTGTGGTGTTCGTGATCTCTCCTCTTTCATTCATGATTTTACTTATTTGATTCCTTTCTCTTTTCATTTTGAGAATTCTGCCTAGGGGGTTATCTATTTTATTAATTCTTTGAAAGGACCAGCTCTTAGCTTCATTGAACTCTTCTACTGATTTTTGTTTTGTTTTTCTGTATATCATTTATCTGTGACCCAGTCGTTATTATTTCCCTTCTTCTGCTTTAGGCTTTATTTGCTGTTCCTTTTCTATCTCCTTTAGATATAAGGTTAAGTTGAGCATTTGATACTTTTCTTGCTTCTTGAGGTAGGCCTGCCTATATTGTAATAGTCTTCCCTCTTTTGACCAATCTTGTTACAGCCCAATTGTTTAGGACTATCATGTTTTCATTTTCATTTGCTTCCAGGTATTTTTAAGATTTATTCTTTAATTTCCTGGTTAGTCCATTCATTCTTTAGTAGGATGAGCTTTTAGTTCCATTAATTTGTGTGCTTTCCAAATTTTTCTTGTGTTTGACTCCAACTTTCATAGTGTTGTCTGAAAATACGCCTGCTATAATCTCAATCTTTTTGTGCTTGTTGAGGACTGGTTTGTGACACAGTATGTGATCTATTCCAGAGAATGTTCCCTGTGCAATGAAAAATAATGTGTATTCTACTGTTTTAACTTAAAATGTTCTGAATTTTATCTGTCAGTTCCATCTGGTCCAGTGTGTCATTCGAAGGCATTGTCTCTTTGGTTGTTTTCTACTTTGATGATCTGTTCATTGCTGTAAGTGGGGTGTTTAAGACCACAGCTGTTATTGTATTATAATCAATGTGTTTCCTTATGTTTGTTATTAATTGATTTATATATCTGGCTGTTCCCATGTTGGGTGCAAAAATATTTACAATTGTTAGATCTTCTTGTAGGATAGTCTCCTTGAGTATGAAATAGTGCCCTTATTCATCTTTTTTTTAATAATCTGTGGCTTAAAATCTACTTTGTCTGATATAAATATGGCTACTCTGAATTTCTTTTCACAACCATTAGCATGGTAGATTGTTCTCCATCCACTCACATTCAGTTTGGAGGTGTCTTTACATCTAAAATGAATCCCTTATAAGCAGCATATAGATGGGTCTTTTTGAAAATCCATTCTGATACCCAGTGTCTTTTGATTGGGACATTCATTCCATTTACAATCAGAGGAATTATTGACATATAAGAATTTAGTCCCTTTTGGGGGCACCTGGATGGCTCTGTCAGTTAAGTGTCTGCCTTTAATTCAGGTCATGATCTCAGGGTCCTGAGATTGAGCCCCGCTTGGGCTCCTTTCTCAGTGAGAAACCTGCTTCTGCCTATCTCTCTTCGCCTCCCCCAACTCCTTCTCTGTCTCTCAAATAAATATTTTTTTTAAAAAATAGTGCCATTTTATTTCCTATAACATTATTGTTTCTGGAGATTTTCTCTGTTCCTTTCTAGTCTTTATTGCTTTTGGTCTTTCTTTCCCTCTCAGAGTCCCCCTTAATATCTCTTGCAGGGCTGGCTTAGTAGTCATGAAGTCCTTTAATTTTGTTTTGCCTGGGAATTTTTTGTCTCTCCTATTCTGCATAACAGCCTTGCTGGATAAAGTATTCTTGGCTACATAGATTTCCAATTCTGCATTTTGAATATATCCTGCTACTTTCTTCTGGCCTACCACATTTCTGAATAAAAGTGTTATGTATGACATCCTTGTCTTTTGCCTAACCTTAGGGTGAAGGCTCTTACTTTTTACCGATGGAGCATGATGTTTGCTCTCAATTTTTAGTATATGGCCTTTATTATGTTGAGGTATGTTCTCTGTAATCCTATTGTGCTGATTTTTATCATGAATAGGTGTTGTGCTTTGTCAAGTGCTTTTCTACATTTGTTGGAATTATATTTTCCCTTTCTCTTATTGATGTCCCGTATCATTTTAATTGTTTGCCGAATATTGAACTGCCTTCTTAAAATAAATTTTATATGATTATTGTGAATGATTTTTTTAATATATTGTTGGATTGTGTTTGCTAGTATTTTGTTGAGGATTTTCATCAGAGACATTGGCTTGTAGTTTTGTTTGTTTGTTTGTTTGTTTGTTTGTTTTTCTAGTGGTGTCTTTATCTGGTTCTGGATCATGGTGATAGTGGTCTCATAGAATGAATTATTAAGTTCTTTTTCTTCACTTTTTTTTTTGGGGGGGGGAGTGCTTTCAGAACAGTTATTAACTCTTCTCTAAATATTTGATACAATTACCCCATCTCCTCAGCCACCATCCTTCCAGCAACCTTCAGCTTGTTTTCTATAGTTAAGAGTCTCTTATTATTTGCCTCCCTCTCTCTTTTCATCCTGTTTTGTTTTCCCTTCCTTTCCCCTGTGCCCATCTGTTCTGTTTCTTAAATGCCACAATGAGTGAAACCGTAGGTTATTTGTCTATGTCTGACAGACTTATTTCGCTTAGCGTGATACCCTCTAGTTCTATCCACATCGTTGCAAATGGCAACATTTATTTTTGATGGCTGAGTAATATTTCATATATATTGATATATATACACACACATATACCACATCTTTTTGTCCATTCATCTGTCATAGGACATCGGGGCTCTTTCCATATTTTGACTATTGTGGACATTGCTGCAATAAACATTGTGGTGCATGTGTCCCTTTGAATCACTGCATTTGTATCATTTGGATTAATACCTACTAGTTCAATTGATGGGTCATAAAGTAACTCTGTACTGGTTTTGCACAACATAACCATGCTGGTTTCCAGAGTGGCTGCACCGGTATGCATTCCCACCAATAGGGTGAGAAGGTTCCCGTTTTTCCGCATCCTTGCCAACATCTGTTGTTTCCTGACTTGTTAATTTTAGCCATTCTGTTGGGTATGAGGTGGTATCTCATTGTGGCTTTGATTTGTATTTCCCCGATGTCAAGTGATGCTGAGCATTTTTTCCTTTTATGTGTTTCTTGGCCATTTGTATATCTTCTTTGGGGAAATGTCTGTTCATATCTTCTGCCCATTTCTTGACTGTATTGTTTATTTTGGGGGTTTTGAATTTCATAACTTCTTTCTAGATTTTGGATACTTTTCCATTATCTCATAAGATATTTGCAAATAACTTCTCCCATTCTGTAGATTTCCTTTTAGTTTTATTGACTGTTTCTTTTGATATGTAAGTTTTAAGCAACTTCTTGCTAGACCTTTCTCCAAAGTCAAGAGAAACAAAAGCAAAAAAGAAGTATTGGGACTTCATCCCAGATAAAAATCTTTTGCACAGCAAGGGGAATTATTGATTACTGATGCAGCCTCCTTGCTGATAATTGATCTGTTCAAATTCCCTATTTCTTCCTGCTTCAGTTTTTTTTTATAAGATTTTATTTATTTATTTGACAAGAGATAGAGACAGCCAGCTAGAGAGGGAACACAAGCAGGGGGAGTGGGAGAGGAAGAAGCAGGCTCATAGCGGAGGAGTCTGATGTGGCGCTCGATCCCACAACGCCGGGATCACACTCTGAGCTGAAGGCAGACGCTTAACCACTGTGCCACCCAGGTGCCCCCTTCCTGCTTCAGTTTTTGTAGGTATTATGTTTCTAGGAATTTATTTGTTTATTCTATGCTCTCTAGTTTGTTGGCATATAATTTTTTCATAGTACTCTCTTACACATTTGTATTGCTGTGTAGTTATTAATTTTTACTTTCTTTGTGACTTTGAGTTCTTCCTTGCTGTTTCTGATGAATTGTTTATATTTTCAAAGAGACTGCTCTTGCTTTCATTTTTCTGCTATATTTCTATTTTTAGTTTTTATATCATTTACTTGATCTCTAATGTTTATTGTTTCTTCCTCCCTGTTGTATTAGGTTTTGGTTGTTCTTTTTCTGGCTCTTTGGGATGTAATGTTAGGTTGTTTTTTTTTTTTTTTTTAGATTTTTCTTGCTTCTAAGGGTAGTCATGTCTTGCTCTAAACTTCCATCATAGAACAACTTGTGCTGCATCCCATATTTTGGACTGTTGTGTTTTCCTTGTTGTTTGTTTCCATCCACATTTTGATTTCCTTTTTTTTTTTTTAATTTCTTGGTTGACCCATTCATTGTTTAGAAGTGTACTACTTAATCTCGATGTATTTGTGGTCTTTCTAGGTTGTTTCTTGTGATCAGTTTCTAGTTTCATAGTATGATGTGATGCTCAGAAAAGATGGATGGTATTAGGTTGATCTTTTCAAATTTGTTGATGTTTTGTTTTGTTTTTATTGTGGTGGTGGTGGTGGTGGTGTAAGATATGATCTGTTCTGGGGAATGATCTGTGTGCTTTTGAAAAGAATGTGTATTCTGCTGTTTTAGGATGGATTATTCTGAATATATCTGTTAAATTCATCTGGTCCAATATGTCATTCAAAGACACTCTTTCCTTATTAATCATCTGTGTTCATGATTTGTCCATCAAAGTAAGAATGTTATTAAAGTCACATACTATTACTCTATTACTATCAATTTTTTTATGTTTGTTTTTAATTATTTTATATATCTGGGTGCTCCAATGTTGGGAGTGTAAATATTTACAGTTGTTATGTTTTCTGATTGGATAGTACCCATTAATGTTGTATAGTGTCATCTTTTTTTTTCCTTTCTTATATTCTTTGTTTTAAAGTCTGTGTGTCTGATATCCATATTGCTATTCCAGCTTTATTTTGATATTATTTTTCATAAAAATATTTCTCCATCCTCTCACTTCTAATCTGCATGAGTGTTTAGATGTAAAATGACCAAAATGAAGAGGGTGTTATTCAAAAACATTACTCATAGATATAGGTGTCCATACTCACCAGATTTGACATGACCAGGAGATCATAGTAGACATGGTTGATGGCTCTGGTTTGGCAATATAGATATGGAGGGTATATACTGTGCAGGAAAAGGTGTTGGCAAAGCCTATTTTCCATGATCCTGTTTCATCAGAACACAAACTCGTACGAATGGGATAGTAAACAGGGAAAAATAAAAACATAACAACCATAGCCATAGAGGCCAAGAGCAACCATTCTGCACCACCTAAAATACTGATGAAGCAGCTCTGAACTTCACACTCAATAAAAGAAATAGAGATTTTCAAAAACGGGTCATCAGAAGCCACCTTGGGAACAATGATGGAGATGTATTTCAGGTCCATGCAGAGAGCTGACTAAGTAGAAAATACATGGGTTTGTGAAGATGGGTGTCCAGGAGGATGAGGATGATCATGGACAAGCTGCCAAAGAAATCCATTAAGAAAATGAGTACAATGAAAATGAAAAGAAAAATGCCAATACTTTATGATGGAAACAACCCCACAAAAGAAAATCTGTTAATATTTGGTTGTACTTTTCCATTTTCTATTCACTGCTTTTTCTAAAGGAAGGGAAAAACTCATGTGTGGTAAATAAATAAATATGAGGAATTTACTTATTTTCCTTCAAATTATTTAGGTTAATTGTGAAGTTTTCATGAAATTCCCATTTCCCACACATGCCCTCCTTAATAACCATCACCCAGTGATGAGCACTGGGTGGTATGCACAACTAATGAATTGTTGATCACTAAATCAAAAACTAATGATGTACCATATGTTGGCTAATTGAACATAATAATAATAAAAAATAAATACTCACTTCCCTAAATAAATCATCAAAATACCTTATTTTGAGAAAAACCTTCTATGGAGTTCAAAAGACACAATGTAAGGTGGTAAGTATATGAATTCAAAATCTGTAAATTGCCCATAGAGCAATAAAAATAAAATATCTACACCTACCTGAATAGGATGTGGATAATATTATATTCCCTTCATATATTCACATATCAAAAGTATCAAATGTATGAATTAAACAAAAAATAATTATTATTGAAAGACAGAGCACATGCAGAATATCTATTCAAATGAATATGGACTTGGCTCATATCTATTTTTTTATACCACTTAGACTGAATTCATTAAAATGAAAGATCTCCCCAGCAAGAATTCAATCATATCCACTAAATGTTTATTCTTAATGTTGACAGGACAATTTTTTAAATCCCCATCACCTATTTAACCCATGTCCCCCACCCACATCACTTCTGGTAACTGTCAGTTTGCCCTCTATATTTAAAGGACTGTATCATGTTGTGTCTATCACTCTCTCTGTCTTTTTATCCTCCGTTAATCATTTTGTTTCTCAAATACCGCACATGTATGAAGTCATATGCTATCTGTTTTCTGATGTATCTATTTCACTAAGTGTGATACTCTGATTTACTTATTTCACTTAGCATGATACTCTCTAGCCCTAACAACGTCACTGCAAATACAAGATTTCATTCTTTTTAATTTTTATGGCTGAGTACATATTTACAAGAATGCATATATCTTCTTTATGTATTCTTACATAGACACTTGGTCTGTTTCCATAATGTGACTATTTTAGATAATATATTGTAAACATTGGGGTGCGTGTATCACTTTTATTTAGTACTTATGTATTCAATGGTAAATATCTAGTGTTGCAATTGCTATATTGTGGGGAAGTTGTAATTTTAACTTTTTGGGGAACTTTCCACAGTGGCTGTCCCAGTTTGCACTCCCACCAATAGGTCAAGAGGATCCCCTTTTTCCACACCCTTCCCAATACCTGTTGTATCTTCTGTTGTTGATTTTAGCTATTCTATCAGGTGTTAGATGATATCTCATTGCAGTTTTGATTTGTATTTCCCTGATGACGCGTGATTTTGAGTATTGCTTCATGCCTGTTAGCTGTGTGTAAGTCCCCTTCGGAAAAATACCCATTCATATGTTCTGCCCTTTTTTAAATTGGATCACATATTTTTAGGCAATGGAATTTATATTTCCTTTTTTCTGAAATTAAGCCTTTATCCGATATGTCATTTGCAAATATCTTCAAGCATTCTATAGTTTGCCTTTTCATTTTGTTGATAGGTTCCTCCACTCTGCAGAAGTTATTGGTTTTTGCTGTTGTTGTTGTTGTTGTTGATTAAGTCTCATTAGTTTCTTTTTGCTTAATTTTTCCCTTGCCTCAGGAGACATATTTAGTAGTAAATTTTTATGGCTAATGACAAAGAGGTTACTGCATGTGTTCTCCTCTAGGATTTTGATAGTTTCCTGTCTCACATTTCGGTCCTCAATCCATTTTGGATTTATTTTTGTATATGGTGTAATAATGTGGTCCAGTTTCTTTCTTCCATATGTCCAAGGTTTTTCCAACACCAACAATTTCTTGAAGAGACCTCATTCTCCTATTGGATCTTCTCTCCTGCTTTGCTGATTAGTTGACCATATAGTCATGAGTTCATTTGGGTTTCTATTCTGTTACATTGATCTATGTGTCTATTTTTATGCACATACTATACTGTTATAATCACTACAGCTTTGTAATGTAACTTGCAGTCCAGAATCATGATGCTTTCATCTTTTTTTTTTTCAAGGTTGTTTTGACAAGTTGAGGTCTTTTGTGTTTCTGTACAAATTTTAGGAGTGTTTGTTCTAATTCTATGAAAAATGCCCTTGTTATTTGACAAAAACATTTTTGAATGCATAAAGAAGTTTCTACTACCTTAGTTTAACCCTATTATTCTGCTTCTAGATACTGAACCGGAAATAATTAACCTATGTACAGTCTATTTACAAAACCTCTCACCTGTATTCATTAGTATTAGTCATTCAAAAAACTTTGACTCTTAAGCATTAACGTGAATTTAATTGTAGACAGATGAAAATTGATAGCATCTGTTCAAAGTTACATACACAGGTCAAAGTAAGAGTTAGTCTTGCTCCTGGGCCATTTCCATATGTGGAAGGGAAGTCTCAGATGTGGACTTTACTGAACATCTCATTAGCATACTGGACAAGTGTCAGAAATTATGCTAATTTGAAACAACGTTCCAAGACTTGTATCAGAACCCTTACTTACTAAATAAGTGGCATTCACAGAATATAAGTGACTTATCAAGACCTAAGAAGAAATCTTTGTCCGCTGCCTCATGAAAAGCATGAACAGGAAAAAAAAAAGGATTGCTCACATTAGCCACCACACACTTCCATTAATGTCACTATTTAAACTTGAATTCTCCATTCTACCTGGGCAGTAGATGATGACAAATGCATTTGATAAGTTATTTCATGATCAAATAAAATTATTTTTGATATTAAAGTTATAAGTTTTACATTTTCTTCTTAGAGACATGTTTTCTCAGTTCTGCTCTTTTTATATTCTCACTGTCTCCCTGAAAAAAAACCCAATAGTTCACTTTTGGCCTTTACTAAATGGAATAAGATAGTTTTCCCCATATTATTTACCAATAAATGTTATTTCAACATTTCAACCTCCTCCTCCAGGAGGACCCTAGTCTTGCTTTGTCCCACGAACAAAAGTAGAAAAATAACAATGATAAAAACAACAAAAATCAAATCATCCTAAATAACCCAAAGGTTGACATGAAGACTGAAAGAACAAACTTCACAACTGAAGGAGAAGAGACCACATTAAAGACAGAAGGACATGTAGAGACTTGGTTTGGTGGAAAATGGACTGAAGGTGCTGCAGAGCGGAGGGGGTCATATTGACAGAGAAGTGTAAGAGAGAGAGGAGCATACAGGGGAACACACAAGGAGAAACTTTCCCCAAAGCCTTTAGCTTGATAATTGTGAGAGTTTGGCTTTCTTGGGTTCTTACAAATAGTGGTGCTTAAAGCTTAAAGTTTTAAAGGTCAGTTGGCTCAGCTGGGATAGAGAACTGAGGGTGCTTCCCTGCAACTGGAAATAAGACAGGGAATTCACCTGGCAGTAGACAGTGTGGAAACAGCAATCTGAAGAGCACCTGGGACATAGTGGAGAGATTATTCACTCTGAGACTGATCCTTCATAGAGATAACTTCTCTAAGAACAAAGAAACTAGCCTTTGCCATTTCCCTCCCCCACCCTGTAGTTGAATAACAGAGCCATCTGCAGGAGTGTCAGAGTGTCAATTACAGCTGCCTAACTTGACCACACCAAGCCCCAAACTCCTGTACTCTTGTGGGACTGATCTTCTCAGTCAAGCTTTGCTCAGTCCCAGCAGGGTAGGCACCTCACCCAGAAGACCAGCCGAGACCCCCTAACCACACCACATCTCCAAACCAGAGGGTTGTTCAAGGTCTCAGTTCTGGTAGAAGTGGCATAAAGTCTCGTATCATAAGCAGAACAGAGCAACCTCATTAAAACTTGCCACACTCTGGTCAAAGACAAAACATGACCGAGAGCAGGCAATGCGAGCCTTTTCAGATGACTGACCTGAAGGAAAGAAGAGCTAAATCCCACAGGAGAGTGAATGGAGCATGCACAAGAGACATACCCTAAATTGTCAGGCCCTGGGCGCTACATGATCTTTTCTTCATAAGGCCATTTCGTTCAGGAGCAAGAGACATAAATGTTTTTTTCTATCACAGAGAGAAAGGCAGAGACTTGGACAAAAAGTGAAGATGGGGACACCTGGGTGGCTCTGTTGGTTAAGACTCTGACTCATTTTCTGCTGAGGTCATGATCTCAAGATCCTGGGATCAAGCTTCATGGCACTCAGTGGGGAGTATGCTTCTCAGCCTTTCTCTCTTCCTTCCTCTTCCCTTCCCCCCTCAAGCTTTCTCTCACTCAAACAAATAAATAAACCTTTTGAAAAAACAAACAAAAAAGGCAAATACAAAAACAAAAGCAACAAGTGAAGGCAGAGAGTTTTATCTCAATGAAAGAACAGGATAAGGCCACAGCTGGAGATCGAAGTGGACAGACATAAGTAACATGCCTGATGAAGAACTTAAAACAATAATAAGGATACTCACTGGGCTTGAGAAAATAACAGCAGACCCTTACCACAGAGACAAAAGAATTGAAAATCAGTGATGAGTGCAATAAATGATAATAGAAATGTGCTTAATGTTTCCTTGGCTGTGCAGAAATTTTTTATCTTGATGAAGTCCCAAAAGTTCATTTTTTTCTTTTGTTTCTCTTGCCTTTGGAGATGTGTCATGAAAAAAGTGGCTGTGGCTGATGTCAAGGAAGTACAGCCTATGTTCTCTAGGATTTTGATGGATTCCTGTCTGACATTGAGATCGTTCATACATTTGGAGTTTATCTTTGTGTATGGTGTGAGAGAGTGGTCAAGTTTCATTCTTTTGCTTATAGATGCCCAATATTCCCGGCACCATTTATTGAAGATCCTGTCTTTTTCCACTGGATTTTTTTTCCTGCTTTGTCAAAGATTAGTTGACCATAGAGCTGGAGGTCCATTTCTGGAGTCTCTATTCTGTTGCATTGGTCTACGTGTCTGTTTTTGTGCCAGAACCATGGTGTCTTGGTCATCACGGCTTTGTAGTATAGCTTGAAATCAGGCAATGTGATGCCCCTAGCTTTGTTTTTCATGTTTAACATTTCCTTGGCGATTCAGGGTCTTTTCTGGTTACACACAAATTGTAAGATTCTTTGTTCCAGCTCTTTGAAAAATGACATTTGTATTTTGATCAGGATGGCATTGAAAGTGTAGATTGCTCTGGGTAGCTTAGACAGTGATTATTTTAACAGTGATTATTCTTCTGATCCATGACCATGGAATGTTTTTGTATCTTTTTGTGACTTCTTCAGTGTCTTTCATAGTGTTCTGTAGTTTCCAGAACATAAATCCTTTACCTTTCTGGTTAAGTTAATTCAGAGATATCTTATGATTTTTGGTGCTATTGTAAATGGAATCTATTCTCTAATTTCTCTTTCTTCAGCCTCATTGTTCCTACATAGAAATGCAACTTGATTTTTCAGCCTGCCTTCTGGGGGAGGGGCCTGCTGCACAGATACTCAGGCCACCCTGTTTGGGTAGAGTCTCCCTGTCCCCTGCAAGGGGGGATGGGGATGGGTACACTGTGAGCCAGTATTTCCAGGCTTTTGTTCTCTGGTGGCTTTCTCTGGTGGTTTGCTGTGCCTCTTCTGAGAGTCAGAGCAGAATTAGCCAAATCCCAGCCTCTGTCTCAGAACAGAGGGATCACAGTCTGCTCTCCACTGAGCTCCTCTGGCCACTCTAACTTCTGTTGGTGCTGCTAAACCATGCAGCATCCCGGGATATGTGCCCCAAAGCCAGTGTCCCAGCCCTCATTTCCAGGGATGGTATGTCTCTGTCCTTTGTGTTTCTAATACCACCAGCCGCCAGCTGCCAGCCGCCCCCACACGCTCCGGAGCTCCATTTCAGTGTGGTTCCCGTGCAATCTGGAGCTCTGGTTTTCAGTCTGTTCATGCATGTTCCCTGGCTCATGGTCTCAGTCTTCTTTCTCTTGGGTGCTGGTCCGTGAGTCAGCCTGCTCCCCAGTGCAGATGACTACCACTTCCCAGCACCCGAGCACGGAGGCTCCCTCCCCCTTCCGTTTATCTTCCAATATCTGTACACGGATTCACGGCTCCCCTCTTCATACCTCAATACTCAGTATTGGAGATGTTCATTTGTAGAGATCCAGATGTATCTTCCTGCATTTCAGGCTGATTCCGTGTGTCTTCAGGATGGTCTGGTACCTATCCAGCTCTACTCAGCGGACCAGCTGAAAAAGGGGAACCCTACTCCTCCGCCATCTTAACTCCTATCAATTGATTTCTGAGCATTGATTTTGTATCCTGCCACATTACCGATTTGCTCTATGAGTTCTAATAATTTGGGAGTGGAATCTTTTGTGATTTCCATATAAGGTATCATGTCATCTGCAAACAGAGAGAGTTTAGCTTCTTCTTTGTCAATTTGAATACCTTTTATTTTTTTGGTTGTCGTTGTCTGATTGCTGTTGCTAGGACACCTAGTACTATGTTGAACAATAATGGCGAGAGTGGGCATTCTTGCTGTTTTCCTGATTTTAAGGGAAAGGCTTTCAGCTTTTCCACATTGAGAATGATGTTCACTGTAAGGTTCTCATAGATGGTTTTTATGAAATTGAGGAATGTGTCTTCTATCCCTATACTCTGAAGGGTTTTAATCAGGAAAGGATGCTGTATTTTGTAAAAAGATTTTTCTGCTTCAATTGAAAGGATCATATGGTTCTTGTCTCTTCTCGTATTAATGTGATCTATCACACTGATCGATTTGTGAATGTTGAACCACCTTGCATCCCGGGGATGAATCCCATTTGGTTGTGATGGATAATCCTTTTAATGTACTGTTGGATCCTATTAGCCTGGATATTTTTGAGAGTTTTGGCATCCATATTCGTCAGGGAAGTCAGTCTGTAATTCTCCTTTTTGGTGGGGTCTTTGCTTGGTTTGAGGATCAAGGTAATCTTGGCCTCATAGAATGAGTTTGGTAGCTTTTCTTCTGTGTCTATTTTTTGAAACAGCTTCAGGAGAGTAGATAATTTATTCTTTGAATGCTTGGTAGAATTCCCCTGGGAATCCATCAGGCCATGGACCCTTGTTTTGGGGGACGTTTCTGATCACTGCTTCAGTCTCGTCATGATTAATTGGTCTGTTTAGCTAACCCAGTGCACGAGAAGGCAGTTGATCAAGATGAGGGCAGAGATCAATGAACTAGAAACCAGGAGCACAGTAGAGCAGATCAACAAAACTAGAAGTTGGTTCTTTTATTTTTATTTTTTTTAAAGATTTTATTTATTTACTCTACAGAGAGACAGCCAGCGAGAGAGGGAACACAAGCAGGGGGAGTGGGAAAGGAAGAAGCAGGCTCATAGCGGAGGAGCCTGATGTGGGGCTCGATCCCACAATGCCAGGATCACGCCCTGAGCTGAAGGCAGACGCTTAACCGCTGTGCCACCCAGGAGCCCCATGGTTCTTTTAAAGAATGAATAAGATCGATAAGCCACTGGACAGACTTATTCAAAAGAAAGAGAAAGGACCCAAATGATAACATTGTGAATTAAAGGGGACATATCCCGAACAATACCAGGGAAATAGAAACAATCATTGGAACTATTATCAACAACGATATGCCAATAACTTAAACAACCTGGAAGAAATGGATGCCTTCCTGGACACCTATAAACTTCCAAGACTGAAACAGGAAGAAATTGGTTATGTAAAGACACCTCCAGATTTAAAGTGCGGGGGTGGAAAAACTTTTATAGTGCTAATGGACATCAAAAGAAAGCTGAGGGAGCCATTCTTATGCCATAGAAAATAGATTTTAAAACAAAGATTAGACAGCAGCTCTTTCTGCCCATGGGTCCTGTCCCCGTGCTTTAATAAACCACCAATTTTGCACCAAAGATGCCTCAAGAATTCTTTCTTGGTTGTCAGCTCCGGACCCCACCCCACTGACCTCGCAAGTATTCCATGTCCTCATCAAGCAATAGAACACCTGTAATGATTGCCTGTGACCTAAAGGATAAGAGATAAGGATAGAGACCAGCCTGAACATCCACGGAATCAGACTGAGACACAGGAAGATACATCTGGATCTCTACAAATGAACATCTCCAGCGCTGAGTGTTGAGGAGTGTAGCGGGGAGCAGTGAAACTGTGCACACTATCGGAAGATAAAGGAAAGGGGGAGAGAGCTGCTGCATTCAGGCACCGGGAAGCGGTAGCCACCTGCACTGGGGAGCTGGAGGACTCATGGACCAGCACCCCTGAGAGAACAGACCAGGACCATGAGCCAGGAGTGCGCACCACCAGACATCTCACAGAACTCCAGTGTGCTCACTGGATCCAGACTGAGACCGGGAGCTCCGGGAGCGCACAGGGCAGCTGGCGGCTGGCGGCTGGTGGTTTAGAAACACAAAGGACAGAGAAGCGCCAGCCCTGGAACTAAGGGCTGGGATGCCGAGTGTGGGGTGCACATCCTGGGACGCTGCAGGGTTGAGCAGCACCAACAGAAACAGAGTTAAAGTGGCCAGGTCATCAGAGAATGGCCTGTGATCCCCTCTGTTCTGTGAGGCTGAGATTCGGCCATTGCTGCTCTGCCTCTCAGAAAAGGAACAGCAAACCACCTGGGAAAGCCGCCAGAGAACAAAAGCCTGGAAAACCCAGCTCACAGGGTGCCCATCCCTATCACCCTCGCAGGAGACACGGAGACTCTATCCAAACAGGGTTGCCTGAGTATTGGCACGGCAGGCCCCTCAGCCAGAAGGCAGGCTGAAAAATCAATAAGCCCACATCCCTAAGATCCCTATAAAACAAGGGCACAGGGCCTGGGTCCTGGTCAATAATTTGGGGTCTGGACAACCCCGAAACCTCTCCTCATCAGAATGATGAGAAGGAGAATTCCCCCACAGCAAGGAAAAGACAATGAGTCTATGGCCTCTGCCGCAGGACTAATGGATATGGATGTAACCAAATTATCAGAAATGGAATTCAGAGTAACAATGGTCAAGATGATGTGTAGACTTGAAAAAGTATCAATGAAAATGTTAATGAGAGTACAGAATCTCTAAGGGAGGAAATGAGAGCAAATCTGGCAGAAATTAAAAATTCTGTGAGCCAAATGCAGTCAAAACTAGAGGCTCTGACGGCCAGGGTAAATGAGGCAGAGGAATGTATTAGTGAATTGGAGGATGGGTTAGTAGAAGTAAAAACAAAAATAGAAGCTGGACTTAAAAAAATCCATGCCCTTGGGGCGCCTGGGTGGCACAGCGGTTAAGCGTCTGCCTTCGGCTCAGGGCGTGATCCCGGCGTTATGGGATCGAGCCCCACATCAGGCTCCTCTGCTATGAGCCTGCTTCTTCCTCTCCCACTCCCCCTGCTTGTGTTCCCTCTCTCGCTGGCTGTCTCTATGTCTGTCAAATAAATAAATAAATAAATTCTTTAAAAAAAAATCCATGCCCACAAATGTAGGTTACGGGAAATTACTGACTCTATGAAACGATCCAATGTCAGAATCATCAGCATCCCTGAGTGGGTGGAGAAAAACAGAGGTCTACAAGAGATATTTGAACAAATTGTAGCTGAAAACATCCCTAATCTAGCGAGGGAAACAAACATTCATATCCAAGAAGCAGAGAGGACCCCTCCCAAGCTCAAAACGACAAACCTACGCCACGTCACGTCACAGTGCAATTCACAAATATTAGATCCAAGGATGCAGTATTGAAAGCGGCCAGGAAAAGAAATTTCTCACGTACCAAGACAAAGGTATCAGAATTATGTCAGACCTGTCTACACAGGCTTGGAATGAGAGAAACGGTTGGGGGTCATTTTTAAAACTCTTTCAGAGAAAAACATGCAGCCAAAGATCCTTTATCCAGCAAGGCTGTCATTCAGAATTGATGGAGAAATAAAAACCTTTCAGAATCGCCAGTCATTAACCAATTTCGTAACCGCAAAACCAGCCCTACTGGAGATATTAAGGGGGGTTCTATAAAGGTAAAAAGGCCCCAAGAGTGATATAGAACAGACAGTCACAACCGATAGAAACAAAGACTTTACTGGGAACATGGCATCATTAAAAGCATATTTCTCAGGATTCAGTCTCAATGTGAATGGCTTAAATGCTCCCATAAAATGCCACAGGGTTGCAGATTGGATAAAAAGACATGACCCATCCATTTACTGTCTACAAGAGACTCATTTTGAACCCAAAGATGCATTCAGACTCAAAGTAAAGGGATGGAGTACCATCTTTCATGCAAATGGACTTCAAAAGAAACCTGGGGTAGCAATTCTCATATCAGATAGATTGGATTTTAAACTAAAGACTATAGTTAGAGACACAGAAGGGCACTATATTATTCTTAAAGGATGTATCCAACAAGTGGATATGACAATTATAAATATATATGTCCCCAACAGGGTAGCAGTAGGATACACAAGTCAATCAACTCTTAACCAGAATAAAGAGACATATAGATAAAAATACATTAATAATAAGGTACCTCAACACCCCATTATCAGAAATAGACAGAACACCCTTGCAAAAACTAAGCAAAAAATCAAAGGGTTTCAATGCCATACTTGATGAGTTGGACCTCATAGATATTTATAGAACACTACACCCGAGAACCAAAGAATATTCATTCTATTCTAATGCCCATGGAACATTCTAAGGAATAGACCATGTTCTGGGACACATACAGGTCTCAACCGATACCAAAAGACTGAAATTATCCCCTGCATATTATCAGAACACACCACTTTGAAATTGGAACTGAACCACGAGGAAACATTTGGAAGAAACTCAAAGACTTGGAGACTAAGAACAATCATGCTCAGGAATGACTCAATAAACCAGAAAATCAAAAATCAAATTAAACAATTTATGGAGACCAATGAGAATGAAAGCACAACACTCCACAACCTATGGGATACTGCAAAGGCAGTCCTAAGGGTGAAATACATATCCATCCAAGCCTCACTCAAAATAGTAGAAAAATCTAAAATGCAGTTTTTTTGTTTTTTTTTTTTATTTTTTTTTTATTTTTTATTTATTTGACAGAGATAGAGACAGCCAGAGAGAGAGGGAACACAAGCAGGGGGAGTGGGAGAGGAAGAAGCAGGCTCATAGTGGAGGAGCCTGATGTGGGGCTCGATCCCATAACGCCGGGATCACGCCCTGAGCTGAAGGCAGACGCTTAACCGCTGTGCCACCCAGGCGCCCCTAAAATGCAGTTTTTATATTCACACCTCAAGAAGCTGGAACAGCAATAGAGGAACAGGCCTAATCCACTCACGAGGAAGCAGTTGACCAAGATTAGGGCAGAAATCAATGAATTAGAAACCAGAAGTACAGTAGAGCAGATCAACAGGACTAGAAGCTGGTTCTTTGAGAGAATCCATAAAATTGACAGACCACTGGCAAGACTTTTAAAAAAGAAAAGAGAAAGGACCCAAATTAATAAAATTATGAATGAAAAAGGAGAGGTCACGGACAACACCAGTGAAATTGGAAGGATTATTAGAAACTTTTATCAACAGCTATATGCCAATAAATTAAGCAATTTGGAAGAGATGGAAGTCTTCCTGGAAAACTATAAACTACCAAGACTGAAACAGGAAGAAATTGATTTCTTTTTTTTTATTTTTTAATTTAATTTAATTTAATTTTATTATATTATGTTAATCACCATACAGAACATCCCCAGAAATTGATTTCTTAAACAGGCCAATTAATTATGAATGGATTGAGTCAGTGATAAACAACCTTTCAAATAACAAAACTTCAGGCCTAGATGGTTTTCCTGGGGAATTCTACCAAACATTCGAAGAAGGAATAATACCTATTCTTCTAAAGCTATTTCAAAAAAATAGAAACCAAAGGAAAGCTAATAAACTCATTCTATGATGCCAAAATTACCTTGAACCCCAAACCAGGCAAAGACCCCCTCAAAAAGGAGAATAACAGACCAATTTCCCTAATGAATATGGATGCCAAAATCCTCAACAAGATCCTGGCTAATAGAATCCAACAGTATATTAAAAGGATTATACATCATGACCAAGTGGGATTCATCCCTGCGATGCAAGCATGGTTCAACATTCGCAAATTCATCTATGCGATACATCATACCAACAAGAAAAGACTCAGGAACCATATGATCCCCTCAATTGATGCAGAAAAAGCATTTGCCAAAATACAGCATCCTTTCCTGATTAAACCCTTCAGAGGGTAGGAACAGAGGGTACATTTCTCAATCTCATAAAAGCCATCTATGAAAAGCCTACAGCAAATATTATTCTCAATGGGGTAAAGCTGGAAGCCTTTCCCTTAAGATCAGGAATAGGACAAGGATGCCCACTCTTGCCACTATGATTCAACATAGTATAAGAAGTCCTTGCAACAACAATCAGACAACAAAAAGGGATAAAATGTATCCAAATTGGCAAAAAAGAAGTCAACATGTCTCTCTTCGCAGATGACATGAAACTCTATATGGAAAACCCAAAAGAATCCACTCCCAAACCATAAGAAGTTCTAGATCAATTCAGAAATGTGGCGGGATAAAAATCAATGCTCAGAAATCAGTTGAATATCCATACACGAATAATGAGACTGAAGAAAGAGAAATTAGGGAATCCATCCCATGTACAATAGCACCAAAAACCATACATTACCTTGGAATTAACTTAACCAGAGACGTAAAGGGTCTATATTCTAGAAACTATAAATCACTCTTGAAAGACATTGAGGAAGACATAAAAAGATGGAAAAATATTCCATGCTCATGGATTGGAAGAATTAACATAGTTAAAATGTCCATGCTACCCAGAGTAATCTACACTTTCAGTGCTATCCCAATCAAAATACCGAGTACATTTTTCAAAGAACTGGAAAAAATAGTCCTTAAATTTGTATGGAACCAGAAAAGGCACCGAATTTACACGAAGTGTTGAAATGGAAAAACAAAACTGGGGGCATCATGATGCCGGATTTCGAGCTGTACTGCAAAGCTGTGATCAAAAAGACAGCATGGTACTGGACAAAAACAGACACATAGACCAATGGAACAGAATAGAGAACCCAGAAATGGAACCTCGGCTCTTTGGGCAAGTAATCTTTGATAAAGCAGGAAAAAACATCTGGTAGAAAAAAGACAGTCTCTTCAATAAATGGTGCTGGGAAAATTGGACAGCTACATGCAAAAGAATGAAACTTGACCACTCTCTCACACCATACACAAAAATANACTCTCTCACCATACAAAAAGATGAACTCCAAATGGATGAAAGACCTCAATGTGAGACAGGAATCCATCAAAATCCTAGAGGAGAACATAGGCAACAACTTCTATGACATCGGCCAGAGCAACCTTTTTCACGACACATCNCATTGGCCACAGCAAACTTTTTCATGACACATCTCCAAAGGCAAGAGAAACAAAGATAAAATGAACTTGTGGGACTTCATCAAGATAAAAAGCTTCTGCACAGCCAAGGAAACAGTCAAAAAAACTAAGAGGCAGCCCACAGAATGGAAGAATATATTTGCAAATGACACTACAGATAAAAGTCTGGTATCCAAGATCTACAAAGAACTTCTCAAACTCAATACTCAAGAAACAAATGAACAAATCAAAAAATGGGCAGAAGATATGAACAGACACTTTTCCAATAAAGACATAGAAATGTCCAACAGACACATGAAAAAATGTTCAAAATCATTAGCCTTCAGGGAAATTCAAATCAAAACTACACTAAGATACCACCTTATGCCAGTTAAATGGCAAAAATAGACAAGGCAAGAAACAGCAATTGTTGGAGAGGATGTGGAGAAAGGGGATCCCTCCTATATTGTTGGTGGGAATGCAAGTTGGTACAGCCACTCTGGAAAACAGTGTGGAGGTCCCTTAAAAAGTTAACAATCAAGGTAACCTCTTACCCAGCCTTTGCACTACTGGGTATTTACCCTAAACATACAGACGTAGTGAAGATAAAGACCATATGCACTCCAGTGTTCATAGCAGCATTGTCCACAGTAGCCAAAATGTGGAAGGAACCGAGATGCTCTTCAACAGATGACTGGATTAAGAAGTTGTGGTCCATTTATATATAATGGAATATTACTCAGCTATCAGAAAGAATGAATTCTCAACAATTGCTGCAATATGGGCGGCACTGGAGGAGATAATGCTAAGTGAAATAAGTCAAGCAGAGAAAGACCATTATCATATGATTTCTCTCATCTATGGAACATAAGAACTACGAAGATCCGTAGGCAAAGAAAGGGATAAAGAAAGGGGGGCAATCAGAAGGAGGAATGAAGCATGAGAGACTCCGGAGTATGAGGAACAAACTGAGGGCCTTAGAGGGGAGGGGTTGGGGAATGGGATAGACTGGGTGATGTGTAGTAAGGAGGGCACGTATTGCATGGTGCACTGGGTGTTATACGCAACTAATGAATCATCGAACTTTACACGTTGGAAACCGGGGATGTACTGTATGGTGAGTAACATAATATAATGAAAAAAAAAACATTAAAAAATAAATAAATAAAACAAAGATTATATTAAGAGACGAAGACGGACAGTATTTCATATCAAGGGTTCTATCCAACAAGAACCACTAAGAAATGTAAATATTTATTCCCATAAAATAACAGTCAAATGTATAAATTAATTAATAATAAAATTAAAGTATCTCATTGATAATAATATAAGAGTAATAGTGGACTTTAACACTCCACTCATAGCAGTGGCCAAGTTATCTAGTCAGAAGCTAACCAAAGAAACAGAGGCTTTGATGACACACTTGACCAGCTGGACCTAACATGTATATTCACAGTATTTCATCCTAAAGGAGCAGCATTTAGATTCTTCTTGCGTGAGCATTAATCATTCTCCAGAATGGATTACATACTGGGTCATAAATCAGGCCTCAATTTCTTGAAAAAGATTGAGATCATGCCATGCATATTTTCAGACCACAATGCTATGAAACTTGACGTCTAACATGAAAAATGGAAGGACTGAAAATCCATGGAGGTTAAAAAGCATTCTACTGCAGAATGAAAGGGTCAACCGGACAATTAAAGGAGAATTTTTTTAAAAGTACATGGAAGCAAATGAAATTGAAAGCACAATAGTTAAGAACCATTAGGATGCAGCAATGGCAGTTCTAAGAAGGAAGTATATAGCAGTACAGGCCTCCCTGAAGAAACACGTATTAAATGCACAACCTAACCTTACACCTAAAGAAGCTGGAGAAAGAACAGCAAATAAACCCTAAATCTAGCAGGAGCTGAGAAATATTAAAGGTTATGGCAGAAAGCAATGATACAGAAATAAAAACAGAACAAAACAGTAGAACAGATCAAAGCAGCTAGGAGCTGGTTCTTTGAAAGAAGTAATAAGACTGGCAAACCTCTAGTCAGACTTACCAAAAAGAAAAGAGAAAGGATCCAAATAAATAAAAGCATAAATGAAAGAACACAACAAACACCCAATAAATGCAAAGAACTATATGAAAATATTATGAGCAATTACATGCCAACAAACTAGGCAATCCGGAAGAAATGGATACATTCCTAGAAACATATGAACTACCAAAACTGAATCAGGAAGAAATAGAAAACCTGAACAGTCCCAAAACCAGAAAGAAAATTGAATTAATAATAAAAAATCTCCCAAAAAACAAGTGTCCAGGGCCAATAAGCTTCTGAGGGGACTTCTACCAAACATTCAAAATAGAATTAATACTTGTATTTCTGAAATTATTCCAAAAAATAAAATGGAAGGCAAACACTAAACTCATTCTATGAAGCCAGCCTTACCTTGATCCCCAAAACCACTCAAGGACACCCACTAAAAAGGATAATTACAGACCAATATCCCTGATGAACAAGAAGGCACACATTCTCACCAAGATACTAGCCAGTAGGATCCAAATGTCCATTGAAAGGATTATTCATCACTCTAAAATGGGATTTATTCCTGGGCTGGAAGGCTGGTTCAACCTCTGCAGCTCAATCAAGGTGATACACCATCTTAGAAAAGAAAGGGCAAGAACCATATGACACTCTCAATAGATGCACAGAAAGCATTTCACAAATCACAGCATCCTTTCTTGGGGGGGGGGAGAACACAAAAAACTGTGTCATGTAGAGAGAGGGAATATATTCAACATCATAAAGACCATATAGGAAAGACCCATAGCGATATCATACTCAACAATGAGAAACGGATATTCCTTTAAGGTCAGGAAGATGAGAGCTTTGTCCAGTCTCAACACTGCTGTTCAAATGCTCAGCATGGACCTGTGTGGCTCCTCTTATAGAGAATCTGCTATGCTGCTGCCTTTGGCCACCCTATCCCAGGAAAGCAACCCCATAGCCATGCAGTGGTTAGCAGTTCATGGCAACACAGAGCAGAAAACTGGCACCTAGACTCACTGTTCTCAGGCAGATTTCCCACTCCTAAAGCTGGGTCATAAGGTAGCTCTATTTTTTTTTTTAACTTTTGAAGTCTGGGAACTCTGTCACACTAAAGCACCACTCATTTTCATGTGACCCCAGGGATCCTGAGAGCACTCTGTCAAACCCAGGACTCCCACCTGTCTTCCCCTCCTGAGAACGTCTAAACTAGGCATACCCACAAATTAGTAGACTTCTAAATGGTACTATTTTGTTCTCTGCTGCTTATAATACTTTGAGGTAGCTTCCTCAAGCAGATTCCCTCCCTTAAGCCATATTTGTGGCTTTATCACACCAGATTCAAGTCTCCACACCACCTACCTTCCCAATGGTGGTCTCTTTTCGGCTTACAGACCTGCAGCATTTATTTTCTCAGATCTTCAACTCATTTTTTGGGTGCTCAGAATTATCTGATAACTATGGAGTTGTATTCAAGAGAGAGGAGAAACTGAACTCCTTGCCCCAGAACTTTCTGATTGGAGTATGGACATGAATACTGTGAACCTGCTGATAGGATGGATTTAGTTTTCCCCCTTCTGTGAGGCTGAATGTTGTTTTGGCAACAGATAATGACATGTGACACAGCTTCATCCTTTCTAAGTTTAGGTTTACTGTGGGAAGATGTACAAAACATAATTGCTACACTTTCTACACTTATATTTAAGCTCTAATGGAGGAGTGGAGAGTAGCATTACTCTAGTGCCACAGTGTCGACTTACACTGAAGTGTGTCGTTTCATGAGGACTAATGGCCCATGTTTTCATTAATATTGGTGTTAACATTTTAGGAAATGGTGACGCTGACTGACACATTTAGCTTTGTACTGGTTGAGTCTTTCAGCCTCCCCATGACCTTTACTTAAAATTCATCCCAAATATAAATTTTTCATCTTGAAGAAAAGTTAATCTGTTTCCCATTAAAACATGGTTTCCAGGCAATGATGTCTTCAGGGTCACTGAGAAAGCCTTTGGTCATTGGCCAGCTGAGCTACCTGGTAATTGGCCACCCGAATGAGGCCAACCTGCAAGTGCTCTGGTGATTGGCCAAGACATAGTGGTGACATCACAAGAAGGCATTGTGATGCCCCAGGGCCGTTATAAAAGCCTGGCAACAGCTGAAGCTGCACTAAGGCAGGAGATGGCACTTCAGCCACAGATCTTCCTGCTACTCCTCAAGTTTTCTGCCCTGTTCTCTGCCCCTGCCCATGGCAAGCACCCTGCCCACACCTTCTGTGCTGCACCTGGCAACTCCTGGATCTGTTTCCCACTGCCAGGATGGCCCAAGTGCTCAGGAACACATTCCCATTTGGCACATGGGAGTGGGACACTGGAAATCAGAACACCATGGATTCTCAGCCACCTGGCTCCCACACCTCTGGGGTTACAACCGGGCTCAGTATAGGAAAGCTGAGTCCATGTCCTGAGGGAGCACTGGGCACACTACTACACTGGAGCCCTCCAACCTGGCTCCAACATGAATGCCCTGAACATTCATCCAACCCAGATGTGCGCCATGTGTACAAAGTCTGCAGACACCTGGCAGAGAGGGAATTTTATGAAACAAGTAAGTACTGGGAGAAGGAATCACCACATCATTGGACACAGTGGGAGTCCTTGAAACACAGGCCCTCAGACCAAAGGCTGCCTGACCCAGCTCAGTAGTGGAAATACTAATCCCCCAGACACCTGGCTGACCAGGAGCCTAGGGACAACAAACCCTCAAACACAGCAAAACACAGAGAAATTCGTTCCTGCCAACAGAGTCCCACAGGGACCCAAAGACGTGAAGCCTTCTGAACCCATTTGACACTGGGCAGATGAGACACATACACACTGGATGGACCAGGAACCTTCATGCCACATGCTGGCCAACCCAGTGCAGCACAAGGCAAGTATGTCCAGAGAATGCTTGACTTGCCACATTCCAAGAAACCATGAGTGCTTCATCCTATATCAGCACTGGGAAAAAGACTCAGCTTGCTAGGAGCATCACCATGTGCCTGTGAACATGAAATTCAACAACTCTGTTCTGCACTAGGCCAATCAGGCACCTAGACAGGAGGTCACCATGTCCCTTTAAACTGGGGCCCTGCAACAAAGCAGAGCACAGGACAATCAAGTCTTCAGTACACTGGGCTTGCCAGGAGTCTTCAGACCATGAGCTCACCAGGAGAGTCCTGCAATAGGCCCAGGAGTCACCTGGACAGTGGTCTCAACATGTGCGCTTGGACATGGAGACCACCTATGTTCACTGTTGTGGAATATTAATTGACCATAGAGTTGTGGGTCCATTGCTGGGTTCTCTATTCTGTTCCATGGATATATGATTTGTTTTTGTTTGTTTTGTTTTTGGTTTGTTTGTTTTGTGTGTGTGAGTACTATATTGTTTTGATGAGTACAGCTCTGTAATATGCCCTGAAGTCTGGAATTGTGGTGGCTCCAGCTTTGGTTTTCTTTTTCAGCATTCTTTTGGCTATTTGGGATCTTTTCTGATTCTATACAAATTTTGGGATTGTTTATTTCAGCACTGTGAAAACTGCTGAGGGCATTTTGATAGGGGTTGCATTGAATATCTAGAATGCTTTGGGTAACAGACAGTTTAACAGTATTTGTTCTTCCAATCCATGGGCATGGAAAGTTTTTCCATGTCTTTGTGTCTTCCTCAGTTTCTTTTATAACCATTCTGTAGTTTTCCGAGGACATCTCTTGACTTCTTTGGTAGGTTTATGCCTCAGTATCTTACAGTTATTGGTGTAACCGCAAATGAAATTGATTCTGCTGCTTCATTGTTAGTGTATAGAAATGCAACTGACTTCTGTGCACTGATTTTATATCCTGTGACTGCTGGATTCCTGTATCAGTTCTAGCAATTTTGGTGGCATCTTAGAGTTTTCTACACATAGCATCATGCCATCAGTGAAAAGTGACGTTTCATTTCTTCTTTGCTGACATGGATGTCTTTCATTTCTTTGGTTGTAGGATTGCTGAGGCTAGGACTTCCAGTTCAATGTTGACCAACAGTGGTGAAAGTGGACTCCCTTTCATGTTCCTGACCTCAGAGGGAAAGCTCTTAGTTTTTCCTGATTGAGGATGATGCTCACATGCAGGCTTTCATATGTAGCTTTTATGATACTGAGGTATTTCCCTCTATCCTTACAAAGCAGAGGGATCCTGTCAAGAAAGGATGCTTCTCTTGTCATGTTTTTTTTTTGCATCTACTGAGAGGATCATTTGGTTCTTGTCCTTTCTTATATTAATATGGTGTATCACATTATGGATTTGTGGATGTTTCACCATTCTTGCAGCCAGGAATAAATGCCTCTTGGTCCTAGTCAATAATTGTCCTAATGGACTGCTGGAACTTACTAGCTAGTATCTTGGTGAGACTTTTGCATCCATATTCAGCAGGGATAGTGGCCTATAATTCTCCTTCTTGGTGGGGTCTTTGTCTGGTTTTGGGATCAAGGTAATGCTGGCATCACTGAATGATTTTGGAAGTTTTCCACCCACTGCTGTTTTGGGTGGGAATCTTTTTTTTTAAGGAATCTTTCAGAAAAATAAGTATTATTTTTTAAATGTTTGTAGAATTCCCATGGGAAGCCAAATGGACCTGGACTCTTGTTTCTGGGGGCTTTGGTTATGGATTGAATTCCATTGCTGGTTATGTGTCTGTTCAACTTTTCTGTTTCTTCCTGTTTCGGTATTGGCAGTTTCTATGTTTCCAGAAATGTGTCCATTTCTTCCAGATTGCCCAGTTTTTGGCATATAATTGCTAATAATATTTTCTCATAATTGCTTCTGTGGTGTTGGTTGTGATCTCTCTTATTGCATTCACGATTTTGTATTCTCTCTCATTTATTATTGGTAAGTCTGTCTAGGGGGGTGTCAATCTTATTAATTCTTTCAAACAGTCAGCTCCTGGTTTCCTCCGTCTGTCCTAATGTTTTTGTTGTTGTTGCTGTTGCTTGGTTTTGTTTGTTTTCCTATATCATTGATTTCTGCTCTAACCTTTATTATCTCTCTCCTCCTACAGGTTTTTGGCTTTCTTTGCTGTTCTTTTTTCGGGTCCTTTAGGTAACATTGTGTATCTTGAATCCTCTTTCTCAGTACAGGTCTGTATTGATTTATACTTCCCTGTAAGGAAAAAATTTTCTTGCAGACCAAAGCATGTGAATTGTCATGCTTTCCTTTTTATTTGCCACCAAGTATTGCTAATGTTCTTTAATTTCCTGATTGACCCATTCATTTTTAGTAGGATGTTCTTTTTCTTACTTTTAATTTTATTTTTTTAAGGTAAAGTTTGATGATTCATTAGTTGTGTATAACACCCAGTGCACTATGCAATACGTGCCCTACACAGCTCGCCTATTCCTTTCCCCTACCCCTCTCCCATCTGAAGCCCTCTGTTTGTTTCTCATAGTCCATAGTCTCTCATGCTTCATTCCCCCTTCTGATTACCCCCCCTTTCTTTATCCCTTTCTTCCCCTACCGATCTTCCTAGTTCTTATGTTCCATAGATGAGAGAAACCATATGATAATTGTCTTTCTCTGCTTGACTTATTTCACTTAGCATTATCTCCTCCAGTGCCGGCCATGTTGCAACAAATGTTGAGAACTCGTTCTTTCTGATATCTGAGTAATATTCCATTGTATATATGGACCACAACTTCTTAATCCAGTCATCTGTTGAAGGGCATCTCGGCTCCTTCCACGATTTATCTATTGTGGACAATGCTGCTATGAACATTGGGGTGCATATGGCTCTTCTCTTCACTACGTCTATATCTTTGGGGTAAATACCCAGTAGTGTAATGGTTGGGTCATAGGGTGGCTCAATTTTTAACTTTTTAAGGGACCTCCACACTATTTTCAAGAGTGGCTGCACCAACCTGCATTCCCACCAACAATGTAGGAGGGATGCCCTTTCTCCACATCCTCTCCAACAATTCTTTCTTGCCTTGTCAATTTTTTCCATTCTAACTGGTGTATCTTAGTGTGGTTTTGATTTGAATTTCTCTGATGGCTAATGATTTTGAACATTTTTTTCATGTGTCTGTTAGCCATTTGTATGTCTTTATTGGAAAAGTGTCTGTTCATATCTTCTGCCCATTTTTTGATTTGATTATTTGTTTCCTGTGAATTAAGTTTGAGAAGTTCTTTGTATATCTTGGATACTAATCTTTTATCTGTAGTGTCATTTGCACATATCTTCTCTTATTCGGAGTGCTGCCTCTTAGTTTTTTTTGACTGTTTCCTTGGATATGCAGAAGATTTTTATCTTAATGAAGTCCCACAAGTTCATTTTTTCTTTTGTTTCTCTTGCCTTTTGAGATGTGTCATGAAAAAGTTGCTGTGGCCGGTGTCAAAGAGGTTGCAGCCTATGTTCTTCTCTACGATTTTGATGGATTCCTGTCTCACATCAAGGTCGGTCTTTCATCCACTTGGAGTTTATCTTTGTGTATGGTGTGATAGAGTGGTCATGATTTATCCTTTTGCATGTGGCTGTCCAATTTTTCCAGTGCCATTTATTGAAGAGCCTGTCTTTTCTCACTGCATGTTTCTTCCTGCTTTGTCAAAGATTAGTTGAACATAGAGCCCAAGGTCCATTTCTGGGTTCTCTATTCTGTTCCATTGGTGTATGTGTCTGTTTTTGTGCCAGTACCATGCTGTCTTTGTGATCACAGCTTTGTAGTACAAATTGAAATCCAGCATCATGATGCCCCCAGTTTTGTTTTTCCTTTTCAACAGTTCCTTGGCAATTCAGGGCCTTTTCTGCTTCCACACAAATTTAAGGGCTGTTTCTTCTGGTTCTTTGAAAACTGTCATTGTTATTTTGATTGAGATGGCATTGAAAATATAGATTGCTCTCGGTATCATAGACATTTTAACTATGTTTATTCTTTCAATCCTTGAGCATGGAATATTTTTCCATCCTTTGGTGTCTTCTTCAATGTCTTTCAAGAGTAATTTGTAGTTACTAGAGTATAGATCCTTTACATCTCTGGTTAAGTTAATTCTGAGATAATGTATGATTTTTGGTGCTAGTGTAAATGGGATGGATTCCCTACTTTCTCTTTCTTCAGTCTCTTTTTTCGTGTATAGAAATGCAACTGATTTCTGAGCATTGATTTTGCATCCCACTGCATTACCAAAGTGCTTTATAAGTTGTAGAAGTTTGGGGGTGGAGTCTTTTGGGTTTTCCATGTAGGGTATCATGTCATCTGTGAAGAGAGATAGTTTTTACTTATTCTTTTCTGATTTGATTACCTTTTATCCCTTTTTGTTGTCTGATTGCTGTTGCAAGGACTTCTAGTACTATGTTGAATAATAAATGTGAGAGTGGGCATCCTTGTCATGTTCCTGATCTTAAGGGAAAGGCTTTCAGCTTTTCCCCATTGAGAATGATATTCCCTGTGGGCTTTTCAAAGATTGTTAATAGATAGAATTCTTTGTCAGATATGGGGTTTCCAAATATACTCACCTAGTCTATATTTTGTCCTCTTCCTATGGAAGAAAATCTTTTAATCTTGATAATGTCCGGTGTTAAAGTTTATAAATCCTGCTTTATTGTCATGTGTAAAAATGCACCAAACTCAAGATTTAAACAATGGCTAAACTTCCATAACGTATTTTCTCACTGTTCTGCATGAAGTGTGCAAGCTCTGTGGTGTCTCTTGTCATAAGCATGCCAACCCCATCGTGGGAGTCCTAATCTGTGACACAACCTTTGTTCCTCCCAAGGTGCCAAGTTCAATTTCAGTGGGGTTAGAACTAAAACATATGAATGGGTTGCTGGTCTAGTCTAGTCCATAGCATGTGTCTTGATCAGTTTCTCGGGGTGTCTACTGTTTGGGTTTTGTTCATTTTCTTCAATTTTGATTTATGTCTTTTGACAAATTTGGGAGATGATAGATATTTTTTTCTTAAAATATTCTTTTTTAATTTATATTGCCTTGAAAGAGCTTTTTAATCCCTACTTTTGTTCTTTTCTCATTTGGGATTCCTGTGTCCTGAATAGTTTTTGTTGTTGTTTTGTTTTGTTTTTGTAGCTTCAGGAGTACTTAGTTTTTTTTCCATTCTATTTACTCTCCCTGTTCAGATGAGGTACTTTTCATTATTCTGCCTTTGTGTTACTGACTCTTTCTTTTCTCATCTACATTGTCCTATTGAGCCGGTTTACTGTGTTGTAAAAAATTAGGTCATATTTTTCTGTTCTAATTGTTAATTAAGTTCATTTTTATATCATTCTGTCCTGAGACTTAAATTTCATTTATCTCAAGCACAATTGCAATTGCTTTTGAAACATTCTTATGATGGTTCATTTCAAATCCGATGCAAATCTGCTTCCCAATATCTAGGTCATCATTGGTTTTGGGGATCTTTGATTCTATAAGAGTGTGGTTAGCATGGGAAACCCCAGTTATGTGCCTAAACCAGAAGGAACAAACAGAAACCTGACCAGACACAGCTGATAAGTCATAGGGCAACCTGTATAGAAGTCGCATCTTCGTGCCTTTCATCCCTGTAGGCAGAGCTGAGGGCACAAGTCAGCTAAAAACATACTGTTTGATAAATTTACTTCTGAGGATAGATGGATGAGGCCTTTTTAAAGGCCAAAGTCTAGTTGGGAGTGGGAAGATTTTAGGAAAAGTGTGTTCTTTGTATTGATGGCATTTGAGAAGTTTAGTTTATGCTGGTGGAAGGATGGGCTGACTGTGATGGTTGGCATTGATGTTGGGTTTGCTCAAAACTTATGTCAAAGTGGGCCCTCTTACTAGTGTCCTCATCCTAGATACTATTCCCCCAGGACCTGCAGAGGGAACCCAGGCCACATAGAACACGAGCTAGTGTGCTGACTTGTGTGAAAAGAGACCCATATTCCCCTCCCTATCCACTTTTGCAAATGGTTCCTTGGGAATGAGCTTTACCGTCCTCCAAACCATTAGAGTGGAATCTCAAAGGGAGCATAACCTGGTAGTCAGCTCACCTGGAAGCCCCAAAGTTCAGTCTTTCCTCTCTCTGCATCAGGCTGGGGCAGGTGTGGGGTCCTCTCACATCCACCTTGACACTCCCTAGGGGAAGCAGGCCACTCACCATTGAACACAGGAACAGGGGTATCCTGAAGGGTTCTCCCTTCAGGCATATGCACAGCATCATTCCCAGCACTGGTCCAGCCTTCTCTGGGCTGCAAGCCCCAGGTCTTGCTTCCTGTCTGGTAGTACACTGTTTTGACTAAGCCTGCCTCTCCTCATGCACTGGAGCACCCACATCACACAGAACTTCTGGAGCAAGTTGAATTTTCAGATCACCCCAATAGGACAGGATGAAGAGAAAATCTTGAACCCCCCCCCAAGAATTTATCAGGGATTTCAAAACAAGTCTGTTTCTACCAAAACACCTCTCTCTACAGTTCATCATGTCTGGTCCCACAGATGGGGAGTCCATTCATTCAGGTCAAATTAAAACAAAACTTTGGGAACCTCTGTTGCCAAAATTAACCCTGAAACTTCCCTTCAAGGAGTGGGTTAACAAAATGAAAGTGAGGTTGTTAAACCACACTCTCCATGTCAGGCATTTCAATCCTACATGGGAAAACTGGAGAGGGGTTCACCTAGTTCCGCCATGCTGCTCAGTGTGGCAGCTGTGGAAGGACCTGACTGCACGGTGGTGAGCTGGAGGGGTGATCCAGGTGCAGTTGCAAATGTGCCCTTGGTAGATTTGCCAGAAACAGTATCACAACACACGTTGAGCCTCAAGGGAGCATGGCTGTGCTTCAACTTGTAGAAGCCTCTGCAGACTTCTGCTTTCCACTATGTAATTGAAGAAGACACACGGGGACAAAGCTACACAAATCCAGACTTGGTCACCCAAATTCCCCTTCAGCAAACGGTCCCACTCTCCAACCCAATCATGCCGCAAACCAAAGTGTCCTCCTGGACTCCCTTCCAGTACAGACCCATCTCACTGGCTTTGCTCCTCTCTGTCCATGCAGATGTTCCCCTGTGGGGGACTGAGTGAAAGTTAAGCAATCCCACACTGCCACAGTGATCCTGCTCAGACCTCGTGTGGATTCCAGGACACATTATCCCCCTTCAATGCCACCCTCTAGAGCTCCTCAGGCCTGCATGACACCAGCTTTCAATAGTTATCTCCCCTGGAGTATTGCTCCCTGTCTCCTTGTGCCTCAGCAACTTAGTGTTGCCTCAGGAACCATTCAAAGAAGGTCTCCCTCCACTAAAAAGCCCATCGCCCAGCCACCTCCGTCCATCCCCTGAACTGACACACTGGTCCCAGGAGTCATTGACATTGCTTCACTGCACTGTGTTCTTTCTCCCAGAATGTTACGATCAGGAGCACAGTGACTGAACCCTTCAATCTAATCAGTGTCCAATAGGTATTTTATATGGATAAATGCATTGTTCTTTAGAGCAAGCCACGTGGAAAGAAACAATCCAACTCAATCTAGCTCTGTGCAATATGGAGTAATATTTGAACAGTAGCTATCCATGCAAGAGTCCCACATAGACCCCCAAATCTTTACTAAGTGCCTGTGCCACAAAGTATTGTTCTGCTGAGGAGAGAGTACTCCCCAGGACCCTGTGGTGGCCTGCTTTCTTGCTGAGTAAACCATGCACTGAAACCAAATGCAGATTGGACCTGAAGCAGATAGAGCCTCAGGATAGCAAGACCATGGTAGGAGGTTGGGAACTAAAGCCACAGTGCTGAGAGACCCGTGACCACCTAAGTTTGGAAAATTTCAGACCTTGGATGCTTCACACAGACATGAAGTATGCACTGCCCATACCCACCCCAGAGCCCAAGTTCCTCAGGGCAGCAGGACTGGTGGGGATGCAGTGCCCATTGGTATCCACAAGTCCCTCATGCAGGTTCTGCAGCCAGCCCCCAGGTTCTGCATCTGGGCCATTTCAGTCTTCTGCAGAGGACTAGTCTGCATAACCAGCTCACTTAGGCCACTGGTTCAGGGGCAGGAGGGCCTTCCAGGTAGGGTGCATCCAGGGCACCCTGAGCCTCTGGCTGGCTGGCCTTTGGGGATGCAGGCGTATCTTGTGTCCAGAGCCCCTCAAGATCAGATGGTGACCATGCACAACGTGCAGGACAGAGCCTCTGGCTTGTTTTGCAGGTGAACTTGGAGGCCATTGGGGAAGCAGCTCTACCAGGCAAGATGACTGTGAGGACAATGCAGACACAGGATGAGGCTGGAGAAGTCTCTGTCTTTATACAGGACATCCCCGCATTTGTCCGGTTCCCACATCCTACGCTTAGTGGTTCCTTCTACATAACCCAGTGCACAGAACAAGAACTTGGGATAAGGGGGTGGGGCAGCACATTAATTGGCTTCTCACACTTTGTAATGAACAAATAGGTATTTTAGCTACTCTAGTACCTATTTTTCATAACCTAAACTTCCCCTGCTTGTCACCATCTCTTATCTCATATTTCCTCAACCACATGTTCATTTAGGAAATTTCTGAAATGATCTGTGACCTTTCAAGCTTCAGTAGGCCTAAGGTCAGGTGGCTGTACGTGAAGAGATTGCTGGGCAGGTTAACCAGATCTCACAGTGGGGTCTCCATTCCTGCCTCTGAGCCCTGTTGAGCCCTGCTTCTGAAAGGAAGGGAGCTCACAGCACTGAGAACCAAAGACAGAGGCTGACACCCCCACAGACTGGTTGGCTGCTTGTCCCTCATCATTCCTTCACGTACACATCCCCTAACAGAGACAGCCAGGAAACCATGAGAGATCCAGCACCGTCAGCATCAGTAAAGGAAATAGAACTCACTCGTTTATGGAACATAAGAAGTAGGAAGATCGGTAGGACAAGAAAGGGAAGAAGAAGGGGGGATAAACAGAAGGCGGAATGAACCATGAGAGACTATGGACTCTGGGAAACAAACTGAGGGCTTCAGAGTGGAGGGGGGTGGAGGAATGGGATAGGCTGGTGATGGGTAGTAAGGAGGACACATATTGCATGGTGCACTGGGTGTTATACGCAAGTAATGAATCACAGAACTTTACATCAAAAACTAGGGATTACTGTATGGTGACTAACATAATATAATCAGAAAGTATTATTAAAAAAAGAAATTAAAAATAGAAAAAAAAAAATAACTACTAAAAGAAAAACCCAGCCCCTTTTTCATCCAGGAAATTAAAATCAAAACCACATTGAGATACCACCTTACACCAGTTAGATTGGCAAAAATTGACAAGGGAGGAAACAACAAATGTTGGAGAGGATGTAGAGAAAGGGGATCCCCCTCTTACACTGTTGGTGGGAATGCAAGTTGGTACAGCCACTTTGGAAAACATGTGGAGGTCCCTTAAAAAGTTAAAAGTTGAGCTACCCTATGATCCAGCAATTGCAATACTGTATATTTTCCCCAAAGATACAGATGTAGTGAAGAGAAGGGCCATATGCACCCCAATGTTCATAGAAGCATTGTACACAATAGCTAAATTGTGGAAGGAACCGAGATACCCTTCAAAAGATGAATGGATTAAGATGTGGTCCATATATACAATGGAATATTAGCCATCAGAAAGAACGATTACCCAACATTTGAAGAAACATGGATGGGACTTGAGGAGATTATGCTAAGTGAAAGAAGTCAAGCAGAGAAAGACAATTATCATGTGGTTTCACTCATTTATGGAAAATAAGAAATAGCAGGAAGATCAGTAGGAGAAGGAAGGGAAGAATGAAGTGGGTTTTAAACATAAGGGGGAATGAACCATGAGAGACTATGGACTCTGGGAAACAAACTAAGGCCTTCAGAGGGGAGGGGGTTGGGTGATCGGTATAGGCTGGTGATGGGTATTAAGGGGGGCACATATTGCATGGAGCACTGGGTGTTATATGCAAATAATGAATCATGGGACATTACTACAACAAAATACGCAAATAGTGAATCAGAAATAATGATTCATGGAACACTACTACATCAAAAACAAAGGATATACTGTATGGTGACTAATATATCAAAATAAATATTAATAAAAAAATAAAAAATAAATACATTAAACAAGAAAAAAAAGGAAATGAAAACCCACCTGAATACACACAGAAAGAAGAAAAAAAGAAAGAAAGAGAAAGAAAGAAAGAAAGAAAGAAAGAAAGAAAGAAAGAAAGAGAGAAAGAAAGAAAGAAAGAAACTACTAAATGAAAAATCCGGCTCTTTCTCTTGACACCTTGTAAAGCAAACACTTTACCTGGGGTTATCTTGCAGGTGTGGTGGGCGGGGGGGTGCAAGGGGCCTGCTGCTGAGACAGAATTAGCTGAATACCATGACATTGCTGTTTTCTTTCTCTCTTGTCTCTGTAATGACAGTTTTTTTTTTTCTTTGTGCACAGGGTTTCCATTTACTTTTCCAGAACAGACATTATTATAGTTGAAGAAATTCTTGACAGCACCAACAACACATCCTGATGTGTTGAAATGTAAAATTATGACCAGGACATAACCCTCTGAGACAGGGTCCAGGATTTCTATTTACCCTACCCCCCTGGTTCCCACAGTACCACCAGGGTATCATCTTATGGAACACACTCCACTGAGATCCCAGTGAACGTGAGTTCTTCAGGATGCAGAGAGAGCTTCTCTGACGTTGGCACAGATGGTGGCTTTTACTGGGCACAGCCTGAGTTGTTCACACAGACTATCAGTGATGAGGAAAGAATGCCCCACCTGGACACCCAGCAGACCAAGGTCACAAGGCCCCCAGGCAGGTCTCGGATGCTGCATTCCCAGAATCTGTCCTGAAGACACACAGTTGGTCTCCACTAAATATGCCTGATGTGTCAAGTACCTTAAATTCAGTTTGACTGAAGAAAAATAGCATCCTCACCTGGTCAGAGATCCACCTTCTCCTGACATGTGACAGCAGGGAAGGAGGGAGGCTGTGGGTGGGGCCTGGCCTCACCAGGGAAGGACAGGCAAGGGGTGGTGCATTAGTTCCAACTGACCTCCAGGTCTTCAGATGTCAGAGAGCTCACCTGACACCTCACTTACTCCTGCAGGGGCGTCTCCACATCAGTCTCCAGGCTGCACCTCGAGGAACAGGGGCAGTTGATGGGTGTCCACAAGGCCACCTGCAAGTAAGTGGAGGAGCCTGGAGTGAGTGGGCCTCACTTCCTGCTGTGGCCCATCCACTCACAAGGTGGGTGCCAGCATTTCTCATCCCTGGGCTTGCCTCAGCAGTGCTTTCAAGGCCTTCCTCAGCCTCCAGAGTGTGTCATTCCTTCTGACTGGATGAGCACGGGCATCACCATTTCCATCCAGCTGCTTCCTGGACCCCCCACTCTGATCCAGGGCCAAAACTCCCACCCCCAGCAGGGCCCATAACCTCACTCACCTCAAGCCGCAGTGTTTCCGCTTCACACTGACATCACACCAGAAATTACAGATAAATGTAGATTCACCAAATCTACTGGGTAACCTGAAATTTTCATTTCTGGTGCAGTTAAAGGATGAGCTCAGTCAAATTCACTGCATATCTAGATGATTTCCAAATAATATAAAATAAGTTACTGAACTTAGGTTTCTTTTTCTGTCCTCTTCATTACAGAGAAACAAAAGAGAAATTAGGATCTTTTAGTGGACATGTTTTGTGCTTTATTTAAGGATAACAATTTAAAGAAAAACATTTTCTGGGAATTATGAAGTGTCTTCGTAAATTTACTGATCTAAAAAGTGCTGGTAAGGTACATAGTTCACAAATGCTTACTACTTAGTTTTGGCTAGAATTTAAGGACTGAAAATTATTTTCTCTGAAATTCAGAAAGTTAGTGAGCACTTCCATTTTCCTCCTAACATTTTTTGCATAAGTTCAATAAGAACATGTTCTTCTTGTGACAGAACACAAATCAAACTTTTGTCATTTTACCAAGGATTTCACTGGAATGGCATATTTAACAGAGGTGCATAGACTCAGATCTGACCAGAAAGCTTGAAGGAATAAGGTTCACTTTATGGAGCTGCTCCATCCCCTTGGAAACAGAAGCTGACACCTTGTTTGAAAGGTTCCCAGCAGCAACAGGTGAGGGAGGAAGCCCACTTTCAGAAGGGCAAGTGCAAGAATCTCAGGATAACAGAGACCTTGAGCAGAAAAATGTTAACCCAAATCAACGGGGCTTGCAAGCAAAATCTGATAGCAAGAATTTGGCTGGGCTTCTGGCCTTGAGAAGGTACTTGAATTGAATCTGAGAGGAGGGGAGCCAATATGGCAACATAGTATGGGAGCTCATTTTATCTGGTGCCTCAAATTTAGATGGATATCTATGAAACCATTCAGAACACACACAAATTCAACCTGAGATATAAGAACACATATGTGGAAATCTACAAGAAGAAAAAAAAAAACTACTGCTTTTTGCAAGGTATGAGGTGACAAATCATGAATCTATGGGTAAACACTGGAAGAAAAAGGGGAGGTGCCTCCATAAGCCAGCTACTGAAAATGATATAACATGGGAAGTTAAAATTGGAACCCTTAGAAATCTGCTCCACTGGAACATACTGCTAAAGAATGATTGGGTCAACCAGGAAATTAAAGAAGAACATAAACAATGTATTGAAAATAATGAACATGAAAACACATGAGTTCAATACCTAAGGGGAAATGAAAAGGCAGTCCTTAGAGGGAAGTGCATAGCCATCCACGCCTCTCTCAAAATTAGAAAAATCCCAAATGCACAAGCTAACTTTTCACGTAAAGGACCTGGAGAAAGGACAGGAAATAAAGCTGAAACTAAGCAGAAGAGAAACTATAAAGATTAGACCAGAAATCACTGAAGTTGAACTGGAAGAACAGTAGAAGACATCAATGAAACTAGAAGTTGTTTTTTTGAAAGAATTGATAAGATTGTCAATCCTCTGGCCAGACTTATCCAAAAGAAAAGAGAAAAGACCCAAATTATTTAAATCATGAAGGAAAGGGGAGAGATCACAACTAATACAAAAGAAATAGAGAATTGTTAGAACATATTATCAGCAACTATGTGCCAAGAAATTTGGCAATCTGGAAGAAATGGATGCATTCCTGGAAACTTATAAACTACCAAGACTGAAACCGGAAGAAACAGACAATCTAAATAGACAAATAACCAGCAAGAAAATTGAAGCAGTAATCAAACACTTCCCAAAAACAAGGGTCTAGGGCAAGATAGCTTCCCAGGGGAATTTTGCCAAACATTTAAAGGAGAAATCATACCGATTCTACCAAAGCTGTTTCCAGAAAATAGAAATGGAAGGAAAATGTCCAAACTTGTTCTATGAGGCCAGTATTACCTTGATCCCAAAACCAGGGAAAGAACCCATCAAAATGGAAAATGACAGACCAATAACCTTGATGAACATGGATGCCAAAATACTCAAAAAGATGCTAGACAATAGGATCCAACAGTATATTAAAAGGATGATTCACCATGCCCAGTGTGGGTTTATTCCCGGGATGCAAGGGTGGTTCAACATTCACAAATCAAGCAACATGATAGAACACATTTTTTAAAAGATGGGACAGGAAGTATATGACCCTCTCAACTGATGCAGAAAAAAAACATTTGACAAAATACAGCATCCTTTCCTGAATAAATTTCCTCATAATATAGGGATAGAGGGAACATATCATATACCATAGAAGCCATCTATGAAAAGCCCACAGAGAGTATCATTCTCAATAGGGAAAAATTGAGAGCTTTTCCCTTAAGGTCGGGAACATGATAGGGATGCCCACTTTCAGATCTTCGGTTTAACATATTAATATAAGTCCTAGCCTCAGCAATCAGACAGGGAAAAACAAACAAACAAACAAACAACAAAAGGCATTAGGGGTACCTGGGTGGCTCAGTTGGTGAAGTATCTGCCTTCAGCTCAGGACAAGATCCCAGGATCCCTGGATTGAGCTCTGGATCCTGCTCTCTGTTCAGCAGGGAGATGGTTTCTCCCTCTCCTGTTTCCGATTGTACACACGTGGTCTCACTCATGTCAAATAAATATATAAATAAATCTTTTAAAAAAAGAGAGAGATAAAAGACATTCAAAGTAGCAAAGAAGAAGTCAACCTCACTCTCTTCAAAGATGGCAAGATACTTTATGTGAAAAACCCAAAGATGGCACCTCCAAAGTACTAGAACTCATACAGCAATTCAGGATCTTGGCAGGAGAGAAAATCAATGCACAGAAATCACGCTTCTCTATACAATAACAATGTGACTGAAGAAAGAGAAATTAAGGAATCAATTCCATTTATAATAGCACCAAAACCCATGAGATACCTAGGAATAAACCTAACCAAAGATGTAAAGGATCTATACTCTAGAAACTTGTGAAAGTACATAAGAACACTTATGAAAAAAAAAATGAGGAAGACACAAAGAGATGGAAAAGCATTCCATGCTCATAGAGCAGAAGAAAAAGCACTGTGAAAATGTCTATGCAGCCCAGAGCAATCCTCACATTAAATGCAATCCCTATCAAAATACCATTGACATTTTTCACAGAGTGAAACAATCCTAAAATTTGTATGGAACCAGGTAAGACAAGAAATCACCAGGGTATTGTTGAAAAAGAAAACCAAAGCTGGGGGCATCACAATGTCCTACTTCAAGCTATATTAGAAAGCTGTGATCATCAAGACAGCATGGTCTCAGCATAAAACAGACACATAGATCAATGGAACAGAATAGAGACCCCAGAAATGGACCCTAAATCCTGTGGTCAAGAAATCTTCAACAAATCAATAAAGAATATCCAATGGAAAAGAACAGTCTCTTCAATAAATGGTGCTTGGAAAATTGGACAGCCACCTGCAGAAGAATGAGACTGGATTATTCTCTGACACCATACACAATGTTAAACTCAACATGGATGAAAGACCTCAAAGTGAGACAGGAATCCATCAATATCTTAGAGGAGAACATAGGTAGTAACCTCTTTGACATAGGCCACAGTGATTTCTTGCAATACAAGTCTCTAAAGGCAAGGGAACAAAAACAAAACTGAACTTTTGGGACTTCTTCAACATGAAAAACTTCTGCACAGCAAATGAAGAAGTGAACAAAACTTAAAGGCAATCGACAGAAAGGGAGAAGATATTTGCAAATGATGTTATGAATAAAAGATTAGTATCCAACTTTTATAACAGCAACGTCTACCATAGCCAAACTGTGGAAGAGCTGGCATGCCCCTCAACAGATGAATCGATAAAGAAGATGTGGTCCATACATACAATGGGATATTACTCAGCCATCAGAAAGGATGAATACCCAGTATTTACATCAACATGGATGGAACTGGAGGAGATTATGCTAAGTGAAAAAAGTCAAGCAGAGGAAGACAATTAGCATGTGGTTTCACTTATTTGTGAAACATAAGGAATAGCAGGGAAGACATCAAAAGAAGGAAGGGAAAAAGAAGGAGGGGGGAAACAGTAGGCGTACAAACCATGAAAGACTATGAACTCCCAGATACAAACTGAGGGTTTTAGAGGGGAAGGGGTGGGGGGGATGTGTTAGCCCAGTGATGGGTATTAAGGAGGACATGTATTGCATGGAGCACTGGGGGTAATGAATCATGGAACAGTACATCAAGAGCGAATGGTGTACTGTATGGTGATTAGCATAACATAATCAAACAAACAAACATTAAAACCACAAATGCATAGAATTCAGTATAATTTAATCTCTGTATTATAATATTTGAGGTGGGCAATCTCATATAAAATGTAGATATGGGTTTAAGTTAATTTTGAAGTAGATGTTTATCTCAAAGCCAAAGAAATCTTTCAGTAAATTCTCCTTTAATATGGAGAATACATTTCAATTGTAAATTTTCAAGTTCTCAATATTACTATTTGGTTCTTTATATATTATTATTATTATTATTATTATTAATTATTATTATTTTAAAAGGTATATCTTGGGGCACCTGGTTGTTTCAGTCAGTTGGGCCATCTGCCTTCTGCTGAGGTCATGATCCCAGGGTCTTGGGATCAAGTCCCACATCCCTCTCCCTGCTCAGTGCGGAGCCTGCTTCCCCTCTCCCTCTGCCTGCTACTCCCTCTGCTTGTGCTATCTCTCTCTGTCAAATATGTTACCAGGAGCTCAGGCTGAAGTCAGCCCCAGGCCAGAGGCCTGCAGGCCAGGAGGCACTGGAAGGTTTCTGAGTCCAGAGCACGTCTGCATCTTCAGGGCTCACATTCCTGGAAGGCAGCATGGAGTGGGGTGCGTGGGGACTGGTGGCGAACGCTTCCAGCCAGCTCACCTAGGTCAGGCAGAGATGCTGAGTTCCACAGCAAGGGAAAGCCTGGGGCTAGACTCCCAGGATGCATGTGGGTGGGTGTCGGAGACTGGGGAGAGGGGTTGCTGTGTGGAGGGTGTGCAGGGGCTCAGAGGTGTCCTTGATTCTCCGTGTGGGTCACAAGTTTCCCTTTGCTGAGCATGGAGTCTGTTTGCAAACCAGGGCATTAGAGAAGGGAGATGAGCAGGCATGCACGGCTATCTGAGGGTAGTTGGGGGACTCTCCTTGCTGCGGGCTCAGTCAGGTGCCAGTGGCATAAGGAGGGGAGGAGAGGTGGAAGTGTCTCTGTCCCAGTGGAGTGTTGGGCACCTGGCATTTCTAACTGCCTGCCCAGGACCCCACGTTACCACAGGGGTCCTGGCCAATCACCAGGCAGCCTTTCACTGCCGTGCTTTTTCACACCAAACAGCTGTCCCTGCCCACTCTCCCTGGCCAATCACCAGGTGGTTGTCCCTGCCTTTCTCTTTCTGACCAATCACCAGGCTGCGTTCAGCTGTTATCACATCCTGTAGCCAATCCCCAGGCAGAATGGCTGTCCAATCACCAGGCAGCTCTCTCCCATGTCCTCCTGCCCTCCTCCACCAGTGGCCATCTTGGACTCATGAGCTGTTGGGCGGTGGCAGCTGCTGGTCTTTTCTGGGACAGAGCCTGGCAGCCTCTCCTCTGTGGCCCAGTCTTCCTTTCCCAGGTAAGAAACGGGAAGCGGGGGAGGTGACCTGCTACTCACAGGTCCTGAGATGTAAGAACATCATGGGCTGCCACCCAAGGTTTTCCCTGCTGACAGAGGGAGCCTGGATCTGTAAGCCACCCCATCCGAGAGCCTGTTCTGAGCCCAGGGCCCTGGAGTGGGCTTCAGGCGGACTGGGGCAGGGACAGGAGAGCGGGGACTCGGAGGAGAAGAGGGGTCTGCACACCGCGGGTTCTGAACAGCAGAGTGACTGGGCGTCTCATCTGGGAATGTGCATTCGTGGTTCCCAGATGGCACCTCATCTGTTCCCCTCCCCCACCCTCAGCCCTAACACTCCACAAGTCCCAACACCACCAACCCCTACCGACCCACACCTCCACACTCACCACCACCCACATCCACCCCCGCCCCCACGCACCCACTCAACCAACCACCCCACACCCTTCCACACCCCGTACACCCCCCAACCAACACCCCCATCATTCCCCCACATCTCTTTTTGTCAGGAACCATCCTGCTTCTGACTAGGATTTCGCACTTCACTGTAGCAACACCCACCAGGAACTATTGGGGAAGTCCAGGGGTATTACTTGGAAGACCTGGAAATTAGTCAGCACCTGGGAATGGTCTTCTGCTGTTGTTGGGCTAGTGGATGGGGGCTGACCGTTTCAGGGCTCACTCTTGGTGAGCTGAAACGGAATTGTAATAATTTTAAGAACAGGAAGAAAAAGGCAAGCGTCCCAAACTGTCGGGTGCCTAAAATCCACCAGATTCTCCAAAAAAACGAGCTTCAGGATGGGAAGGTGGCCTGGAAATCCAGTGGCTAGAAATCTGTTTCTTGGTACAGGCACTCTGGAAAAGAGTATGGCAGTTCCACCAAAAGTAGAAAAATAGCATTACTCCATGAACCAGCTACTGTGTTACTAGGTATTTATCTAAAGGGCACAAACTGAATGATTCAAAGGGGCAGCTGCTCCCAAACGTTTATAGCAGCAATGTCCACAGTAGCAAAATTATGGGAAGAGCCCAGGTGTCCATGGACAGACGAATGGATGTAACCATGTGAATAGAACCGGAGGGTATTATACTAAGTGAAATAAGTCAGTCAGAGAAAGACCATTAGCATGATTTCACTCATACGTGGACATTAAGACAGAAAATGGATTAACATAGGGGAAGGGAGGGAAAAATAAAATAGGACATCAGGGAGGGAGACAACCCATCAGAGACTTTAACACTAGGAAAACGTGTGGGTTGCTGGAGCAGGGCGGGTGGGAGGATGGGGTAACTGGGTGATGGGTATTGAGCAGTGTGTTATATGCAACTGATGAATCACTAAACTNTGGGTGATGGGTATTGAGCAGTGGTGTTATATGCAACTGAAGAATCACTAAACTCTACCTCTGAAACTGAAAAAAAGACCTAGTGTGGTTTGCAATGAATAGGGTTAGAATCTAGGTTTAGAATCCACACATTTATGTTGTGAATCATAATTTTCTCTAATTGTATCACACCAAAGTGTAGTTTGCAGGTCTCAAATGTCCCCACAGTCACAGTTCTAATCTCTGTCGTATGCAGACTACATGCCAGTGCTGAGGACCTCTGGGCTCTCTCCACTTGTACTCCATCAGTCTTCATCAGTTGAGGATATTCTTTTTTAGGTAAGTGGAATGCTTTGTATGCATAAGAGCCTATTTCCAAATATTTGTTTGATTATAACATTAAATGAGAAATACTAAAACCTGAGAAATACTAAAACCTAAATTAATCAACTAACTTCTAAGCACAGCCAGATTTACATTAATTGGTTTTCAGATTAAGTCTAGTTTCAATACACTTCTCCTGGTTATTTACATAAGTGCCAGCCAGAATAGCAATTCATCATGAAGGCCGTTTTATTAATTTGTTTCTATAATTGGCCCACGATTGGGGCATAAATATTTACAGTTGTTATATCTTCTTCTTGGATAGACCCTTCAGGTGTGATATTTTGTCCCTTTTCATGTCTTACTACAGTCTTTGGTTTAAAATCTAATATGTCTGATACGAGGATCAGTATCTCACCTTTCTTTTGAGATCCATTAGCATGATAAATGGGTCTCCATCCACATAATTTCAGTCTGCAGGTCTCCTTAGGTCTAAAATGAGTCTCTTATAGAGAACATAAGGATGGGTCCTGCTATTTTATCCAGTCTGATACCCTGTGTCTTTTGGTCAGAGCACTTAGCCCATTTACATTCANGATAGACCCTTCAGGTATGATATTTTGTCCCTTTTCATGTCTTACTACAGTCTTTGGTTTAAAATCTAATATGTCTGATACGAGGATCAGTATCTCACCTTTCTTTTGAGATCCATTAGCATGATAAATGGGTCTCCATCCACATAATTTCAGTCTGCAGGTCTCCTTAGGTCTAAAATGAGTCTCTTATAGAGAACATAAGGATGGGTCCTGCTATTTTATCCAGTCTGATACCCTGTGTCTTTTGGTCAGAGCACTTAGCCCATTTACATTCAGAGTAACTGAAAAGTATGAATTTATTGCCGTTGTATTGCCTCCAAAATCCCTGTTGCTGTAGATTATCTCTGTTACTTTCTGGTCTATGTTCCTCTTGGGGTCTCTCATCGCTTACAGAATCCCCCTTAATATTTCTTGCAGGTCTGGCTTGGTGGTCACATATTGTTTCAGTTTCAGTCTGTTCTGGAAAATCTTTATCTCGCCTTCCATTCTGAAGGACAGCCTTGCTGGATAAAGTATCCTTGGCTGCATGTTCCTCCTGTTTAGGATCCTGAATATGTCTTGCCAGCCCTTTGTGTCTTGCCAGGCTCTGTGGATAGGTCTGATGTTATTCTGATGTTCCTCCCTCTCTATGTAAGAAATCTCTTCACCCTAGAAGCTCTCGAGTTAGCTTCCTTGGCTCTTAAGTTTTGCAGGTTTCACTATTATGTGCCAGGATGTTTTCTATTTTTATTGATCATGAGAGGGGTCCTCTCTGCCTCTTAGATATGAATGCTTGTTCCCTTCTCCAGATCATAGAAGTTCTCAGCTAAGATTTTCTCAAATATACCATCTGGTTCTCTCTCTCCCTCCCCACAGGGATCCAAATAATTCTGACATTGGAACATTTTTGGCGTCATTGATCTCTCTAAGTCTGTTCTCATGGGCCTTCAGCTGCCTATCCCTATTCTCCTCAGGTTCCTTCCTTCTATGAGCTTATCTTCTAGATCACTAATTCATTCTTCTGCCCCATTTACCCTGGCTGTTACAGTATCCCCTTTAGACTGCATCTCATTCATAGCATTTTTAAGTTAGACCTGATGAGATCTCATTTCTGCCCCTAGAGATTCTATGTTGTCTCTAATGGTTTCCTCAAGCCTAGCCCTTGACTTCATAATTGCTACCTTGAAGTCTGTCTCTGACAACTTGCATATATCCATATGCATTAGATCTGTGGCAGAGGACATTTTCTCTGGTTCTTTTCCATGTTGGGAGTTCCTTCTCTTAGTCATTCTGTTGAGGGATGGTTTAGGGAATGTACAGAGTCCAAAATATCAAGTCTGACCCAAGCGAGTTGCACCTATGAAAAAGTCTGACATGGTCAAAATCTACCCCAGACATTCCATCAAAGCCAAGATGCTCCAAAACAATAAAAAAGAAAGAAAAGAAAACAGAAAACAGAAAGGAGGGGGCAGGGAAAGAGATTATCATCTCTCAGGGTGGAAAAGCAAAGTGATCTGCCTGTTCCTGCTTGAGGTTTTAGTCTGTGTAGAAGACACTATATCCCAAAATTGCAAAGAAATCAGAACTTACATAAATAGCAAGATAAAATTGAATAGATTGAAAAACTAGCTAGTTTGGGGCATAAATCTATAAAACATATATGCAAAAAAGAAAATAAAAGTTAAGTGACTTGAACACGTAGGTTGGGAAATATGAATCTGTTTGAAATGGGAGCAGGGCTTTTAAAAAAGGAAAGAAAAAAAGAATAAGAAACTGAAAAAGAAACATCAAATTGTTGGGGGCCTGGGTGGCTCAGGCATTAAGCGTCTGCCTGTGGCTCAGGTCATGACCCAAGGGTCCTGGTATCCAGCCCCACATTGGGCCCCCTGGTCAGTGGAGTGCCTGCTACTCTTCTCCCTCTGCTGCTCCCCTACTTGTGTTCTCTTTCTGTCAAATTAATTAATTAATTAATTAAATATTTAAAAAAGAAGAAAGTAAAATTGTACCCTGAATTATAAGTGAGTCGTGAGGGAACACCTGGAGCTCCCTATATTGTTGTCCCCCGGTGCTGGGGTTGTACCATTCTGTGGGATATAATCTTATCATTACCCTGTTCTTCCAGTCTGTCTTCTGTTGGAGAGGCCTGCTTCTTGATTTCTCAGCTATCTTTGCCTGGGTGGAGTTGCCCCTTCCTTTGTCAGGGGATGGGCTTAATCTGAGCTGGTTGGCTGCTGGGCTTTTGTTCCTTTGTGTCTTTCTGCTTCTCTTTAGAGGGTCAGAGGAAACATTGCTGTACAGAAATATCTGGCCTAGAGCTGCAGTGTTGCAGTCTTCCCCACCACCAGAAAATCCCCAGGTCATTCCACGTCTACCTCTGTGTGTACTGAACTCTACAGACTCACACATTCCGTGCCACCAACACCTCTGAGGGTGGTGGTGTTCATGGAGAACTGTGTGCATCTCTGCGATTTGTGGCTTTGCAATTGCTAGTGGCTGAGGGCTAACACATGCACCTTTCGTAGCTCTCAGGTCATGCTGAGTGCTGCCCCAGTGTCCCTTGTGGGTCATACCACCCTGAGAGCTGTTACCCAGTCCCAGGCTCTTTCTGTGCCAAATTGCCAAATCCTGTGGCTCCTGGAAGCCACAGAAACCTGAGAGAGACTCTGCCTTGTGATCCACAACTGCCAGGGGCCGCGGGCTCAAGCTTGCACTCTCCTTCGCAGCTCCTAGGATACAATGAAGGGAGCCTCCCCAGCATCTCCTCATGGGTCACACTGCCCTGAGAGCTGTCCTTGTCCTTGGCGCAAGCAGTTCTATATGTCCCCTGGGATGTCAGACAGCCTGCAACTTCTAGTCCTTTTCTGGGTGGTCATGCAGAGGGCAGTCTCCCTACCAGCTTGGCTCACAGTTTATCATGTCTGGAGCTGAAAGTCCCCTCTGGGCTTGCTGACCATGACCAGTCTCCACATTCCATTGCTTGGGCACTCTATTGGTTTGGGCTCCCCCATTTTTTCCATATCTCCTAGAATCCTGAGACCACACTGACCCCCTAGAGTTCTGCCCAGCTTACCCCTTGTACTCTTTTCAGAAAGGGGGGCCTCTAAGTAGTGTAGATTTCCAAGGGTTTCAAATTTTTTGCTCTGGTGTTTTATCACTTTCCAGCGGCCAGTTTATGGAGGCTCCCTCCCCCCTCCCTTTATTTTCTGATAGTTCCCTGGAAGTGTCAATTTTCCGCACCTCCTACTTCAAAAAAAAAAAAAACAGTTATTTTTCTGGTTGTGGAGATCCAGATAAATATTATTACAACTCAGGTTGAATTTGTGTGTTTTCAGAATGGTTTGATAGATACCTAGCTAAATTCAAGGGAGCAGATAAAACAAGGTCCCTACTCAGCTGCCATCTTGCCCCAACAAACAATGTTTTCTAATGTTAGTCCTATGGAAATGTCTACACTGTACATAGATATGAGTATAGTGTGATTTTTTTTCATTTTGAGGATTTTTGTCAATTCAAAAATTTATAAATCTTTTTTTTATAATTTTTATTTTGTTATATTAGTCACCATACAGTACATCCCCAATTTTTGATGCAATGTTCCATGATTCATTATTTGCATATAACACCCAGTGCACCATGCAATATGTGCCCTCCTTAGTACCAATCACCGGACTATCCCATTCCCCCATCCTCCTCCCCTCTGAAGCCCTCAGTTTGTTTCTCACAATCCACAGTCTCTCATGGTTCATTCCCCCTTCTGCTTACCCCCCCTCATTCTTCCCTTCTTTCTCCTACTGATCTTCCTATTTCTTATGTTCCATAAATGAGTGAAACCATATGATAATTGTCTTTCTCTGCTTGACTTATTTCGCTTAGCATAATTTATAAATCTTAATGTCTAAAACAAATAGTTGAATGGATAAAGAACAGGTGGTATATATACACAATGGAAAATTACTCAGAATTAAAAAAAAAAAAAAAGATGAGATTTGGAACATGGATGGACCCAAACGGCATAAACATAAGTGAAATAGGTGAGACAGAGAAAGACAAATATCATAGGATTTCACTCCTATGTGGAATCTGAAAAACAAAACAAATGAATAAAGAACCAAACATAAAGCAGAATCAGACCTATAAATACAGAGAACAAAGTGATGGTTGCCAGAGGATAGACGAGTAGGGTATGGGAGATATGGGTGAAGGGAAGTGGGATACACAGGCTTCCCATTATGGGATGAATACTTCACAGGACTGAAAGTAACATCATAGGATATAGGGTCGATGATATTGTAATAGTGTCTCTGGTGACCCATGGTAGCTACACTTGTGGTCAGCATAGCAGAAGGCAAAAACTTGTCTAGTCACTCTAATGTTCAACTGACACCAACATGATATTGTGTGTCAGCTATGCTTCAGTTTAAACAAAGAGTCAGAAACTGATGTACTGTATGGTGACTAACATAATAGAATGTAAAATCATTAAAAAAAAGAAAAAGAAACTATATATATATAACAGAGATGGGTTTGTTTGATTGGGATAGAAACCCAAATGCAATCCAGCTGGAACTAGCCTCGTTCAGTCTGTCTAGGTGCCACAGGTAACTCTGGACTCTTGGGAACACCCTGCCCGTCACTTCTGTGATAATTTTACTTCTAGTTCCCTTCTTTGCTCGTTTCTGTTTCAGCTTCCTCTTCCAGATTTTTCGTGTGTGCCCCTATGGTTGGTTTTCAGTCCTAGGCCACATGTTCTTCTTCTCTTCATGGTCCTCCTGGGGAAACCAATCTAGCCCCCAGTTTCGGAGAGCACCTCTCTGCTCGTTACTCTTCTCTCTCCTGAGCTCCAGACCCTGTGTATCTGCCCAGTGATGAGCTCCATCTGAGCTGTCTTTCAACAAGTAATTAAAGTGAGCTTCCTGTGTGCTGGTGGGGAAAAATTACATAAGGTTCCTAAACACATTCTTTTTGTTGTTGTTGTTGTTAGTTTCAGGGGTGCAATTTAGTGATGCGTCAGATGCATACAATCCCTAGTGCTCCTTCCATCAAGTGCCCTCCTTAATGCCCATCACCCAGCTACCACATTCCCCCAACAGCCTCCCCTCCAGCAACCCTTAGTTTGTTCCCTACAGTTAAGAGTCTATTATGGTTTGCCTCCCTCTCTGGTTTCATCTTATGTTATTTTTTCTTCCATTCCCCCTATGTTTATCTTTTCTTATTTCTTAAATTATACTTATGAGAGAAATCATATGATATTTGTCTTTCTCCAGTAAACTTATTTCACTTAGCCACATACCCTCTAGTTCCATGCATATCATTGCAAATGGCAAGGTTTCATACCTTTTGGCTGAGTAATATTTCAGTGTATGTACACATCACAGCTGCTTTATCCAGAATTCAAAAAGTTCTGATTTTGCAACCCACTGCCTATAATCCTTTGTGGCATCTTTCTCAAGCAGACTCCCTCCCCTCCACTGCATCCTCACCCATGTCACACCAGATTCACATCTCCAAACTCCTTCCTTCCAAATGGTGGTCACTTTCCTACTTGTAGCCTTGCAGCATTTGTATTCTCAGATCTCTGATTGATCTCTTGGGTGTTCAGAATGATTTGGTAAGGATGTAGTTATATTTGAGGGAGGAGACAAACTTAACTCTTCCTCCAGAACTTGCTGACTGGATGCTGGATACGAAGACTGCGAACTTGTTCACAGTCTGGATTCTGTTCTCCCCCTTCTATGAGGCTGAATGTCATTTTGGCAACAGGTTATGACTTGTGACTCAGCTTCATCCTTCCCAGGTTTAGGTTTATTGTGGGAAGATGTACCAAACATAATGCCTACAATTTTCTGCACTTATATTTAAGCTCTGAAGGATGACGTGAGAGTAGCATTTGAAGTAGTGAGACGTTGTCTGATGTACCCCTCAAGAGTGACCTTTTGTGGGGTCTGATGGCCCATGCTTCGTTAACATCGGTGTCTGTGTTTTAGTGAATGGTGACTTTGAGTGACACATTTAGCTTTGTATTGGTCGAGTCTTTCAGCCGCGCATGACCTTCACACTAAATACAAACAAAATATTAATTTTTAATCTTGAAGGAAAGTTTACCTGTTTTCCTTTAAAACATGATTTGCAGGTGATGTCATGAGGGTCATTGAAATAGCCATCAGTCATTGGCCAGCTGAACTACCTGGTTATTGGCCAAAAAAAATGAGGCCAGTCACAAGAAGGCATTGTGATGCCCTATGGCTGTTATAAAAGCACAGCAACAGCCCAGGCTGCACTGAGGAGAGAGATGGCGCTTCAGTCACAGCTCTTCTGGTGCTATTCTTCGCGTTCTCTGCCCTGTTCTCTGCCCTTGCCCATGGCAAGCCCCTGCCCACTCCTCCTGCCCTGGGCCTCTTGCCAACACTCTACACTCCACCTTCACGTTTGCACCTACGTTCGTGCCCCTCTGTGGGCACACTCCTCGAACTTCCACACAGCGACTCCTGTATCCTTTCCCACTATGAGGATGGCCCAGATGCTCAGGGACACATTCCCATTTGGCACATGGGAGTGGGACATTGGAAATCAGAATACCGTGGATTGTCAGCCACTTGGGCCCCCCACCTCTGGGGTCACAAGTGGGTTCAGTATAGAAGAGTTGAGTCCATGTCCTGAGGGAGCACTGAGAACTGAACTACTCTGGAGCCCTCCATCCCAGCTCAGCACAGGGCACATGAATCTCCTGAACATCCAGCCAACCCAGATGTACACAGTGTACAATGCTTCCAGACACCTGGCAGAGAGAGAATTTTAAGAAACAAATAAGTAATGGGACAAGGAATTACCACATCTCTGTACACTGTATCAATCATTGGTACACAGGTCTTCAGACCGTGAGCTGTCTAAAACAGCTGAGTGGTGGACAAACTAATAATTCCCCAGATACCAGGCCGACCAGGAGCCCACAGACCTGAAACTCTCAAAGATTCCATAAAACACACAGAAATTCAGTCCTCAGTACAGAGCACCTGCCAAAATCCCAAGGACTGGGAGCCTTCTGATCCCATTTGACACTGGGCAGATGAATCACACAGACACTGGGTGGATAAGGAGTCCATGTACCTCAAGCTGGCCAGCCCAGTGCAGCGTAAGGCAAGAAAGACCAGAGAACACTGGGCTTGCCACATGTGAAGAAACCATGAGTCCTACATCTCAGCTCAGTATTTGGAAAATGATTCACCTGAACAGAAGCATTACCATGTGCCTTTGGACCTGGAGTCCAAAAACTCAGTGCTCTACTAGACCAAGCAGGCACCTGGACAGCAGGCTCAGCATATGCCCTTGGACCAGGAGACCAAGAACTCAGATCATTGCTAGGCCAAACAGGCACCTAGATAACAGGCTCACCCAGTGCCCTTGGACCCGAGGTTAACAAAGAAGCTCAGCAGTAGGCCAAGCAGACACCTTGATAGCAGGCTCACCAGGTGCCCTTGGGCCTGGAGACCTGCAATGCAGTTCTGAAACAAGCCAAGCAGGCACTTTTACAATAGGATCAATATGTGCCCACTGACCTGGACACCAAAAAATCAGCTTTCTAGTAGGCCAAGCAGACACCTGGACAGCCGTATCACTCTTGGACCCAGAGGCCCTTGGCCCCAGAGGCCAACAAATCAGTTCTGTGCTAGGACAAGCAGACACCCTGACTGTGGGTTCACCATGTGCACTTTGACCTGGAGATTAATAGCTGAGCTGCCTGATAGGCCAAGTCGGCACCTGGACAGTGAGTTCACCATGTGCCTTGGACATGGATTCTCCCTTCCCCCCAGAGCACAGAGCACTCATTGGTCTTGCCAGTTGGTATCAGATTATGAGACCTCTAATCCTGCTCAGCATTGCACCAGTGTGTCCACTGGAGCCATGGCCACCTTGGAACCTTGAAACCATGAGCCCTCCATCCCAGGATAGCACTGGGCTAAGAAGCCACTGTGACACCAACTTGACCCAAAACTCTATGACTGGGTGCCCTTCGACTCTGCAGAGAAGTGAGCATTCAAGTCTTCTCTCACCTTGGATTTACTTCAGCCTGAGGTCCTTATGGCCTGCTATCTGGACATTATTCATTTTGGGGTGAGTTTTCATTCTCAGAAGAAAACTACACCATGCCCTAGGAGATAAAATAGTCCATGGTTTGTAGACATAGTGTTAAAAATTAGGGCACAAAATGAGAAGGCATGGTGGGAGAAAGATGTAGAGGAGACCGAGGCCCTGATCACTATGGAGTCTGGCTGAGATCCTTCCATTGAAGGAGAGGTACTCCAACCTCATTGGAGAGGTGGAGGCCTTAAAACAAGAGGCCAAACAGTGCAGTGAGAGACAGGGTCAGCTTCTTGAGGTGGAGAGGTTCTTCATTCAAATGAAGGTCTTCCTGGATGTTTCTTCCTTACAAGGGTTAATGTTTGTGCACCCACCCACTATGGCACAGAAGGGGAATTGGGAAATGTGTGGTCATCTCCAGGCGTAGTGGTGTGCTATGAATTTGAATATTAGGCAAATAAACCATTTTAAATGATTATTTCTGAATAATAATTTATAAGAAACATCCCCTGGGTGATTGTAATGTGCAGCCTCTCTTAGAGTCACTACTGCCCTTTATGAGTCATCATATTCTCCTGATGTTGGGGTCTCCATGGCTTTAAGAATATGTCAGGGAAGCATACAGAGCTGACACTGAGCATAACCTGCCCGTCCCCATCAACATTTTCAGACATACTGATCTCTAGAACCCAAGCACAGCTGCTGAGATGACTACAATTATGATTGGAAGGAAAAGAGAAGTGGTATGTATGTCTGTACATATTTATGCCTGAAAAAAGCTGAGACCAAATTTAGGAGATTTTTGCTAAATTTGAGGTTGGAGCCTGATTTAAGGGCTTCAGACTGTGGCCACAATAACAAGTGTTTCTCCATGAGAGGTACCTGTGTGATGCATTTTTTGGGAGAACAAATGTGACAAGGCCAGGGAACAAGGGTGGAGCAAGTCCACAGGCATAGGACCATTCCCTGTCTCTAAGTGAGGGGGTGTGGTGTCAGGGCTGTAGGTGAAGTGGTGTGAGGGTCCAGGTTGGTGGGTTCTGTTCTGACCAAAGAAGCAATGCGGGAATTGTGGGAGAGATTTGTGGGATTCACATGGGGTGCTTCAGGTGCCCTGGTGTTTGCACAGAGTAAGGCGCAGTGTGAGAGGTGGGGACAGGTGCACCTTGGAGACTGTAGTGTCTGCTTTGGCAGGAAGGAAAGGGGCCACTTCCAAGAGGCAGTGCTGAGATTCTATGATGAATTGGACACTGGGGGTCAGAAGGGAGTTGGAAGGTGAGGTTCCAGGCTGGCCCCTCCTGGGAAATGTTCCTTCTTATCTCCAGGGACGTGGACTGGAAGCTCAGGTGATGTGCAAATCCCAGTAAGCTGGTGTCCACCTGTGGCTTCAGCTGAGGTTTCAGGGGGAGCACCTAGAGCTGTGGCTCCTGGGCTGAGATCAGTCAGGTCAGTGTCCTCATAGAACCTGGGTATACACAGATGGGAGCCATGAGAATGCTTTCTCTGGGGGTGGGAAGTGATCCTCAGGGGGACTTGGGAGGTGGGAAGCTTAATCCCTAAAACGGATGGTATCAGAGCTGATTTGAGGGTGCTGTTTTCAGGAGTCAGTCTGGAAGCTGGTCAAGTCCAGGTCACTAAGGTGTAAGGGGATGTGGGTCCCTTATGTGATCCCAACACTTAGAACCTCCTGTGCTTAGCTGCTCAGACCCTGCTCACCATACCCTGGGTTCCATAAACATCAGGCTCCTGAATGGGCTGGTGCCCAAACCTGCTCGCCCCTTGGGTCTCCACTCCTTCATCTGTAATATGTGTGCAACTTTGGTGGGATAGTTTTGTGTGAGCAGAAGGCAGGAGACGACAGTGTTGGTGAGGGGATCTACAAGAGCAGGGGACAGATGCAGCCCAGAGGTGGGAGGGAAGAGTAAGGGTAGACTGTGAGCTGGGTCCTTGTCCTGGCCTTTCCTCCCCAAAGGTAAACATCCTTTTGGAGGACAGCAGTGTGGGAGCTGCCTCTGTCCCATATCTGGCCTTTCCTGCACATTAGGGCTACAGGGCATCACAGCCCAGTACCTGCCAAGTCACAGACCAGCACCAGACCCCTCCTGCCTCCTTCACTGCTGCTTGACACCCACACCTTAGGGTCCTGGGGCCTTTAGGGAAGATTGGAGCTCCCATGAGCCAGGGTGGTACTGCTAGTCTTAGGGACTATTCTGAGGTGTGCTGACAGGTAGAGTGCTGCTACAGATAGGTAGGGTGGTACAGAGGTAGGTTTATAGATTCACAGGTAGCTGCAGGTAGTTCAGAATGTCCTCCTCACAGAGGCATCCTTCACCCAGCTTGGTTGTTTCCTGTCTTTCCACTATTACAAACAAACCCACAGTAATCATTTGTGCACAGTGTTTCATGGAATCTTACATTTTCGTTCTCTGGGATTAACGTCCAGGAGAGTGCTTGCTAGGTTACAGGGTTTATGTTTTGATCCTGTAGAGGCTATTAAACTGTCTTTCATTTACATTCCTACCAGCAGTGTAGGAGAGCTCGCTCTTTCCAACATTGATGTTTTTGCAGTGTTTCATATTAACCCACTGTCCAAACAGGTGGGTAGTAGTGATAACTCTCAGGGTTTCCTTTGCATTTTTCTCATGGCTAGAGATGTTGAACATTTTTTCTTGTGCTTATTTTCCATCTGCACACTCTCTTTGATGTAATGTCTGCTCATGTCTTTTTGCCCATTTTCTTTTGGATAGTTTTTTTTCTTTTTTTTTCTTTGTTGTTGTTGCTTTGTTTTATTTTTTTCCTGTTGAGTTTTGAGTTATTTATATATTATAGATCAAAGTTCCTTGTCACATATGTGGTTTGCAAATATGTTCATAGTGTGTAGCTTTTTTTTCATGCTCCTAATAGAAACAGAATTTCTTAGTAGAGTAAAACTTTCAAATTTTTGGTGAATTCCAACTGAGCCAAATAAGCTTCATTGTGTTTTGATTTGTATTCCCCTGATGGTAAGTGGTGTTGAGCATTTATTCATGTGTCCCTTAGCTGTGTGTATGTTTTCTTTGGAGAAGTATCCATTCATTCATTCTGCCCATTTCTTGACTGTATTATTATTATTTTTTTTGGGGTGATGAGTTGGAGAAGTTATTTATAGATTTTGGATACTAGCACATTTATCTCATAAGTCATTTGCAAATCTTCTCCCATTCTGTAGGTTATCTTTTAGGTTTTTTGTTTGTTTGTTTGTTTGTTTTAAATAATATTTTCTATTATATTATGTTAGTCACCATAGAGTACATCCCTAGTTTTTGGTGTAAAGTTCCATGATTCATTACTTGCATATAACACGCAGTGTGCCATGGAATACATGCCCTCCTTGATACCCATCACCAGCCTATCCCATTCCCCCACCCCCATCCTCTCTGAAGCCCTCAGTTTAGGAAGATTGGTAGGAGAAGAAAGGGAAGAAGAAGGGTGGGGACAGAAGGGGGAATGAACCATGAGAGACTATGGACTGTGGGAATCAAGCTGAGGGTTATCTTTTAGTTTTGTCGACTGTTTCCTTGCCTGTGCAAAAGCTTTTTATCCTGAGGCAATCCCATTACTTCATTTTGCTTTTACTTCCCTTGGCCTTAGATATGTGTCTTGCAGGATGTTGCTGTGGGTGAGTCCAAAG
>NW_023250281.1:905837-906129 GCF_002007445.2 Ailuropoda melanoleuca
TTTTTTCATGTGTCTGTTAGCCATTTTTATGTCTTCATTGGAACAGTGTCTGTTCATATCTTCTGCCCATTTTTTGATTTGTTTCTTGTGTATTGAGTTAATAATAATAATTTTCTTATTATGTTCAGTTGGCCAACAAATAGTGTATCATTAGTTTTTGATGTAGTGTTGAACGTTTCGTTAGTTGACTATAACACCTAATCCTCAATTCCTCTTTAAATGTTTGGTAGAATTCCCCTGGGAGGTCATCGGACCTGGACTCTTTTTTTTTTTTTTTTTTAATAATTTTTGA
>NW_023250281.1:906199-960887 GCF_002007445.2 Ailuropoda melanoleuca
TATTTATACCTGATTCAGTTTTGGTAGTTTCTATGTTTCTAGGAATTTGTCCATTTCTTCCAGATTGCCCAGTTTCTTGACACATAATTTCTCATAAAATCCTCATAATTGCTTGTATTTCTGTGTTGTTGGTTGTAGTCTCTGCTCTTTCATTCTTCATTTTGAGCCCTATCTCTTATTTTTTGATAAGTCTGCATGGGGTTTCTCTATCTTATTTATTCTTTCAAAGAAGCTGCTCTTGGTTTCTTTGATCTGTTCTACTGATTTTTTAAAAATTTCTATGTAATTGATTTCTGTTCCGAAAGTATTATTTCTCTTTACCTTCTGGATTTTGGCTTTCTTTGCTGTTCTTTTTCCAAATCCTTTCTGTTACATTGTGTATTTCAGGTGTTTCTTGCTTCTTGGCTTGTACTGCTTGATACTTCCCTCTTAGGACCACCTTTGCTGCAGCCCAAAGCTTTGGACTGTTATGTTTTCATTTTCGTTTTCTTCCAAGTATGCTTACTATTCTCTTTAATTTCCTGGTTGACCCATTCATTCTTTAATAGGATGCTCCTTGACATCCATGCATGTGGTCCATCCAGTGTTTTCCTTGTTGTCGACCTCAGGTTTTTACAAATTGTGGTCTGAAAAGATGCATGGTATGATGCAGATTTTTTGTACCAGTTGAGACCTGACATTTGACAGGGTATGTGATCTATTCTGGAGAATGTACCATGTGCACTCGAAAAGAATGTGTATTCTGTTGCTTAGGATGAAATGGTCTGAATGGATCTGTTAAGTCCCTCTGGTGCACTGTGTCATTCAAAGCCCCTGTTTCCTTGGTGATCTGCTTAGATGATCTGTCCCTTGCTGTGAGTGGGGTGTTAAAGTCCCCTACTACTCTTGTATTATTATCAAAGTCTTTCTTTAATTTTGTTATTAATTGGTTTATGTATTTAGCTGTTCCCAAGTTAGGGGTATCACTATTTATAATTGTTAGATTTTCTTGTTGCATAGAACTCTTTATTATAATATAGAGTCCTTCTTTATCTCGTATTACAATCTTCAATTTACAACCTAGTATGTCTGATATAAGGATGATTATTCCACTTTCTTTTGATGTCCACTAGCATGATAAATGGTTCTCCACACGTTATGTTCAATCTGGAGGTAGCTTTGGTTCTAAGATGAGTCTCTTGTAGACAGCATATTGATGGTTCTTTTTTTTATGCATTCTAATACCCTGTATCTTTTGATTGGAACATTTCATCCATTTACATTCAGAGTAATTATTGAAAGATAAGAAGTTAGTTCCATTCTATTACCTGTAAAGTCACAGTTTCTGTAGATTATCTCTTTTCCCTTTTAGTCCTTGTTACTTTTGGACTATCACCACTCAAATGATCCCCTTTAATATTTCTGCAGGCCTGATTTAGTGTTCAGTAATTCCTTTCAAAAGTGTTTGTCATGGAAGGTCTTTATAATCTCTCCTCTATTCTGATTGACAGCCTTGTTGGATACACTATTCTTGGCTCCATGTTCTTCTCATTTAGCAGCTTGAATATATCATACCAGTCCTTTCCGGCCTGCTAGGTCTCTGTGGATAGATAGGTCTGCAACCAGCCTCATGTGTCTACCCTTGGAGTTGAAGGACATGTTGTCCTGAGGTGCTTTCAGGATTTTCTCTTTATCTTTGAAATTGCAAGCTTCAGTATTATATGCTGAGGTGTTGACCTATTTTTATAGTTTTCGAGGGGGAGATTCTCTGTGCCTTCTGGACTTGAATGCCTGTCTCCTTCTCCAAATTAGTTAAGTTCTCAGCTATAATTTGTTCAAATAAACCTTTTGCCCCTTTCTCCTGGTCTTCATCTCCTGGGACCCCTCTTATACAGTTATCATTTCACTTTATGGAGTTGTAGTGTTCTTGAAGTCTCCCTTCATGATCTAATAGTTTTCTTTCTCCTTTTCAGCTTTCTTACATTTCATCATTTTATTCTATATCAATTCGTTCTTCTGCCTCATTCATCCACTTTGTATAGCCTCCACTGGAATTACATCTCAGTAATAGCATTTTTAATGTTGTCCTGAGTAGATTTTAGTTCTCTTGAGTAGATTTTAGTTCTCTTATGTCTACAGTAAGGGATTCTCTAGTGCCTTCTACGCTAGCTTCAAAGCCATCTAGTATTTTTATAATTACTGCTTTCAATTCTAGTTCAGACATCTTCCTTAAAAGCAGTGAGTACTACCTCCTGTTCTTTCTTTTGGGGTGAGTTTCTCCATCTCCTGATTTGGTCCAGAAAAAAGGAAATAAGAAAGACATAAAACAGCAATAACAACAACAGCAACAGAGAAAAACAACAAAGAACAAAAAATGAAAACCAAAACAAACAAACAAACAACAACAACAAAAAAAACAAAACAAAAACCTAGATCCTGAATGTGTTTTGGACTGTTTGTTAAAAGAAATTAGATGACAAAATAAGAAAAAATAATTAGATATTAAAAATTTCACTGAAAAGAAATACAAAAAAGAATTCAAAAATTTAAAAAAGACTGAAAAAATAATATCTAAAGAATAAACTTGGAAAGAATGCTGTATTCTCTGTTCCCTAAGAGCTGAAATTTGCAGCCTGTGGGATCAGTAAACTTAGTGTGGGTGAGTTGTTTGTGCTGAAATTCTGCCCTGAATTCTTCTGAACTTGTCCTCCTGGAACAGCATCTTCAGTGTGCAGGGAGGCAGAGTTTGGGGTAAGATGCTCCAACCTCCAGTAGGTGGCCATGTTTTGCTCCCTATAGTCTTTCAGCCCTGGTGGGCAGGATGAATTTTGCAGAGCACCCCTCTCTAGCCCTGCAGTGGAAAATTCATGCAGGAGTCTTCAGTGAGTCCTTTCAGAAAAGCGGTCAATCATTCTGTCTCCCTGGTTTCTGGGGAAACTGTGTTCAACCCTGTTTTCGTGTGAGATTTTTTTTTTTTTAATCTCAGGCACACAACTCAATTTCAAAACTCCAAATTTGACAGACTCGTTCAGTGCAGACCCACTCGTTCCTCCTGGGGAGGGCAGGGCATCTTGCCAAGATTCTGCCTTCTGCTGAGCCACTGCCAGGAGAGTGATTAAATGACCACCCAGCAGTTCCCAGTTTTTGGTAACACAGAGCAGAAAACAGACCCCTAGATCACTGGTTTGTCCAGCTTCCCTGCTCCTATGCTTGAGAACTCTGGGCATTGCCTTTTCTTCTTGTGACCCCAGGGATCGTCAGCCCAAGCTGTCACATCTGGGATTCTGTTGATTCACCACCTAAACACCTTTAAGCCGGGAAGATCCCCCATGTAGGAGACCTCTAGGAGTTCTGATTTTATGTTATGTTGCTTAAAATACTTTGCAGTGGTATCCTGAAACAGGCTCCCTTCCCTCCACCATATCCTCAGCTGTATCACACTGGACTCAAGTCTCCCCACCTCCTACCTTCTAATCAGTGATGCCTTATCTACTTCTAAACTTAGAGCACTTGATTTCTAAGATCTCTGATTGCTTTCTAGCTCTTCAGAATAATTTGATAACCTTCTAGTTATATTCAAGGGACAAGACAAACATAGGGTCCCCCTTCACCTCCACCGTCTTAACTCTGCACATAAATTTTAACCACTGGAATTCTGATTCTGATTGGGGGGAAAGACATTAGGCCTGATGAACTAGAACTCCATTTCCCCAAGGCAGAGATCCATTATACACGCCCTGAAGATGTTCACAGCTACCCCATAGGCCCAGGAATCTCTCCTGTCTTGAACCCAGGCCATGTCACCTCTATCCTGCCAGGCCACACTGACACTGAGGTGCCAGCCCCCTGAAGCCTGCCAGGAGCAAGCCTTGATGGCACCCCAATGTTTGCTCAGCATCCCTAGCATAACCAGGCACTTTTTGCTTGTGGCTTCGAGTACAACTTTCAGGAACAGACAGGCTGAATTTTTGCCTCAAACTGGTTTCTAACTCACTTTCCCTATTAGTTTCTCTTTATTTTAATTCAATTAGCCAACTAATAGTACCTAATTAGTTTTTGATATAATGTTCAATGACTCATTAGTTGCATATAACACCCAGTGCTCATCACATCACGTGCCTAATCTACTTGGTTTCTAGATGTTATCCACATGAAAACTCTGAATGTTGTAATTACACTTAGTCCGACCTTTGAAAACAAAAGGGTAGAGAGCCACCGGCATGGGTAAAGGGTGGCATTTGTGAAAGGTGTTTCCCTGCACTGAAATGTCAGTCATAACACTTTCTTTCCAGGTCATTTTTTGAAATAGTTTTAATTTAGAGTGTTCTGTTACTTTCAGGGCTACAACACAGTGATTCAATAATACTGCACAGTACTCAGTGCTCATCATGATAATTGTGCTCTTCATCCCTTTGTCTCTTTCTCTCATCCCCCACCCACCTGCCCTCTGAGAACCATCTGATTCTTGTCTAGTTCAGTCTGTTTCTTGGTTTCTCTCTTTCTTTTCCCCTATGTTCATTTGTTTTGTTTCTTACATTCCACACATGAGTGAAATCATAGGGTATTTGGCTTTCTCTGACTTATTTGGCTTAGCATGATACCCTCTAGCTCCATTCATATCATTGCAAATGGCAAGATTTCATTCTTATTGGTGGCTGAGTAATATTCCATTGTGTGTCTATACCACATCTTTTTTGTCTACTCTTCAGTCAGTGGACACATGACCTGCTTCTGTAATTTGGCTATTGCAGATAATGCTGCTATAAACATAGGCGTGCATGCAACCCTTTGAGTTCTGGGGTAAATACCTAGTACTACGATTCCTGGGTTGTACAGTAGTTCTATTATTACCTTTCTGAGGAACATCCATACTCTTTTCAAGAGTGCCTGCAACAGTTTGTAATTCCACCAGGAGTGTAAGAGGGTTGCTCTTTCTCTGCATCCTCTCCAGCATCTGCTGTTTCCTCTGTTGTTTGTTTTAGCCTTCTAACCAGTGTGAGGTGGTTTCTCATTGTGGTTTCAATTTCCATTTCCCTGATGCTGAGTGATGGTGAGCATCTTTCCACATGTCTGTTGGCCATTTGGATATCCAAAATATCCAGATTCCTTGGAAGGTGTCCATTCATATCACCTGCACAACTTTTGATGAGATTGATTTTTTTGGTTTTTGGATTTTGAGTTATATATAAGTTTTCTATATATTCTGGATACTAACAAATACACTACAATAAAGATGTAGAGTCAATTAAATAAATTCTCAAAATGATTTAAAAGCTATTTCCTTTTTTATTTTTGGGGATGACAGACATTTTTAGCAACTTTGGGAAAATTTGGAGAAATTTTTAATGCTCCTTCAGATGGATATATACATTGGTGAATTTGTTGCTTCACTTGTGAACTAACACTCAGTAAGAACTTTCACCAATGAAGGCATAGTTTTTGTTTTTGTTTTTGTTTTCCAATTCCCCCCCCCAAAAAAATGAACTCTATTTTTCTTCTTTTGTGCCATTAGCCAACTGTGGTCACATAAACAACATGGAAATAACACAAGACTGATGACATCAGTCTTCCCTACAAGGGGTTGATGAAACCTGGCATTTATTCTCTCTGTAACACCAGGTGCCTGGAGGGAGTGTTATATAATCCTGCTGAAGATGACTAGAACTGCCTGAGGGTAAATCAGCCCTGAATTGTGTGACCCTCCCCATGGGTCACCCAGGTGCCGTTCCTCAAGCAGAACAATAATGCTCCCCAATTATGGGCTTCACTAAGATATTCTCACCCCCTCTAACCTTTAGAAGCACAGTCACTCCCTTGTCAGCATAGGCATTCCTATTATGCTTCTCTTGCAGCATCTGAGGGCCCACTCAGCAGCACGTGCCATCCACTCCCAGACTCATTCTGAGCATTTCCCAAGATTGAAAGCACTGAGTTCCCAATGACAATGCCTGGCATGCAACAGGTGCTCAAAGCTGAGTGACGTGAAGACAGACATGAATAAACCAGTGCATCTTCTGTAATGAGATACAGACGAGCCTCCAGTTTGGATCTGTGACCTGGTTGTGAGCTTCCTGTGCACTGAACCAGCATGTCAGCATCTGGTTCCTTCTCCTATCCTTACATCCCACAGCCTAGGACATTCTCGGCCAAAGTAGACACTATTAAATTAATGCTTATGGAATGAGTGAGCATACAATTACCTTGCTGATTTCATAATTCCCAACTGTACAAGCATTCCAAGGACTGATTATCAGTCCAGAATAAACTTTGCCAGAGAGCCCAGGCTCCTGCTTCCTTGCTCAGACTCCCAGATCCTCCAGCAGGGGCTCTCAGGTCTCCTTCTTTTTCACAGTAAGAACCTCTTTACTTTCCAGCTGCCAATCCTCCTCCACAATCAGAGTGATCTTCCTGCCTGGGTTTTCATCACCCCATGCCCCTGCTCAGCAGCTGCCTGCTCCCACAGGAACTCAGCCCTGCCAATGTCTGCTGAAGATGCTCCTAACCACTTGTCAAGGACCGTGCCACGTATCAGAGGGTTATTGTCATTGTTATTGTCACAGTGCAAAACCAATCTGAATGAAGAGAGAACCAAGTACCTGCTTCTGCCCTTAACAAACATATATGCCTTAAAGACAGAAGCTAAGTTGTGAACATGGATAAAAGTGTTTTTTTTTATGAGGACTGTATTTATGGTGACTGTACTTAATGATGTTTGATTGTATATTGTACATTGTATTGTCTATTTGAATGCTTCTGTGACAGCTGATCTTAAATTTATTATCGAAAGCAAACATGTAACCATGGGGAGAGAGACTGAATAACAAACTCCAACCACCACTACCTGTTTACCACTTTGCTGTTTTTAAGTTAAAAGAGGGACTAGAAGACAGCAGCAGATGCCCCACTACACTTATCTCAGCTAAGGACTGAAACTGGAGGCTCGCCCAGCACTTTCTCCAACAGCTCCAACCAGATGACAGTGGCAAACATAGTGGACACCAAACAACCCTGAAGTCTGAGTCTTGGACATGGAAGTGGCCCGGTCCCCTGCACTGAGCAGGCTGACTGCATCTGGCTATGACACGCAGTAGTCTCAGCAGTAACAATGACCAGACCTTCCTTTTATTCAGTTTCCACCTGAGTTCCTAAATAGAGTACGGTTGTCTGCAAGTGGCTAAAGGCATGGATAAGGGAAAGCACATTCCATGAACTTTAAGGAATGACTAGGGGCTGTAAAAGGCAGAGGACTACCCCCACCAGAGTTTTCCCACCCCCATAAGATGCTTTTGTCAGTCAGGCAGGTAACTGTGGTGTTGGCCCAGGGGTACCCAGGTCCTCTGGCCTCCTGCCCTGCCCATCTCCCCAGAGGACAGGAAGTGAAGCTTCAGCTAGTGCATCCCTGGTGTAGTTCCTGGTGTGGAAGATGAGCTGGTTAACACCCCACAGATACTGGGGAGAACCTCCACCCCTTGAGCACTTCCTCTGTTTTACTCTAGTCTGGTCAGAACTGGGCAGCTGGACCAGAAAGGAAGTGGGGGCTGGGTAATGAAGTGCTCCTGGTGGTCTCTGCAGGAGCCCTGCCCTGGAACACAGGACAGTTGTCCCCATGGGTTAAAGTGGGCAGATGGGTGACACCTGCCCTAACAGGAAACAAAAGCCAAATATCCATGTCCACCGGGTGCCCTGAAGGTCATTCAGGATTCCAGGGAGTCCACCCTTGACCCGCACCCTGTGCCAGGGTTGACGGGGCTCCTCTCAGCCCAGGAAGCATTTTAAGTGATAGTCTACCTGTTTGGGGCTCATCTATCCTGAGGGGGCAACAAGCGGCAACTCTGGTACCAGGGAGTGAGGCAAACTTGTGGAAAAGAGAGGGGAAGTTTTTGCTGACACCATCCCCACTGTCCCCTGTCCCCAGTGGGGCCCATTAGGACGATGAGCATGTCCCTTGGTCAGCAGGATTTGCACACTGTGCTCCTCGTGCCCCAGAGCTCAGGGCCCTCCAGGGACTGCTGTGCTGCTTGCCATGGCAGGGATGATGGGCTTGCATTCAAGTGCATCTCTCTCCTAATTTGTTCCATGGGAAGGAATTCCAGGAGTCCTGGCTGCTTCCTGCCAGAGCCCTCCCCACTCCCACAGTGCTTCCCCAGCTGAGGAGTCCCCCCTCCAAGTGCTGCTCTCTGTGCATCCTCTCTGTCCTGTTTCCCCTTCTGGCTCTGCAACTTACCCTGTGATGCACTTTCCTGGTTCCTGACTTTGCCGCCTGCCCATCCTTGAGTTAGGACGTCAATATAAAGACAAGCAAAAAAATAAGATACATACATACATGCTAACTCTTTCCCAGCAGGGAGAACCAGTATCTACTGACCTGCTCCAGCTGCTGGACATTGAGTAGGAACCCGCTACTGAGCTCCTCCCCTCACAGAACTCCCAGTCTTCCTGGTTCATTCTCGACTTTCGCAAAGCTTTGTTCTAGGTTACAGACCCACTTATCAAGTCACTTAGTTTGGTTTCCAATCAAGAGTAGCTGGTAATTGAAGAAAATATTTTGTGAATTTTCAGTTGGATTTACTTTAATGGAGGTGTCTTGGGTATAAATACAAGTCTGCAAATAATAGCTGGAAGGTACAAAATATCGATTTGTTGCCTCTAGCAAGAAATTCAATAATTTAGATTAGCAAAAATAATTTCCAAAATTTGATCTTTTTGGTTTGCTGTTGACGAACATAAACCAAGAAATGAATGGGTTTTGTTTATCAAGTTAGACTCGGTATTTGGTCGAAGCATAATTTGGTGTTATTATCAGAGAGATAAATGGAAAACACTTTGATGAAGCAGTTTTTCAATTAGGAGCCATGATCGTAGAAGCGTATAAAACCAACACAAACACAATGTGCGTCAAATGCTATAATCAGTTAGGAACAGTGATGTGGGGCAAACAGAGAGGAAAGGGAAGTGTAAGGCATCTGCACAGAGGAGACATTTAAGCACATTGGAGGAAGTGGTGTACTTAGTTTCATCCCCTTTTCACATGTTGATGCTCAAAACTTTACAGTCTTGTGGTCTTTCTGTGGAAACAGCACACCTCAGGGGACCCCTTGGCATACCTGCTTCCCGAAGTTATGAAATTCGAGTGGGACCCAGTAGGTGGATGAGAACTCCCCTCCCTTTAGTTCCCTGAGCACAGACAGCATTTCTGGTGAAGGACGAGGGCTTCAGTCACTACCCTGTAACCCCAGTCCTGTGCAGTGGTGCTCATCATGAAAGGATCTCAGTCTCAGAGTCCAACCTTCATTGTGTTCCCAGCACAGAAAGAGTGAACGGCATTTCTGGTTTCACCAGTCCCCTTAAAAACAAATCACAGCTAATAAGATTCTAAATCAATGAATTGTGGATTGAAAGCTAAAGAGAGTGAATTTATATCACCATGTCTTACCCCCTTAAAAATAAAAAATTATTATCATAACATGGTTATTGAATAATATTTGTCTTACATTTGTGAAAACAGAAACACTGTTTTCCTGGGCTAGGTTTAATTAAGGGAAGTGTTGTACCAATAAAACAGGTGACCAGGCCAGGGAACCTCATCCTGGATTAAATGGAAATCTGTGTGTGCCCAGTGCTGATAACAACATATGATTATGCAAATAAGCTGGCATCTCTTAAATGATACTATAATCCAATAATGTTATAATGTCATAAAAATTTTTGTTTGCTTCAGTGTGTTAAGTATGGATTATAGGAACTTTTTATGTACCTATATAAAACAATAATTCCATAAACGTAGGATTCTTTTTTGAAAAAAAAAAGATACTCTTTACTTAATTATATAAGGGAATGTAAGCATCTTTACATTTTTAATTTTTTTTTTATTTTTAGAGGTGTGGGGGGAGAGACAGAGAAAGAGGGAGAGAGAATCTTAAATAGGTTCCACACCTTGCTCAGAGCCCAGCATTGGGACTCCATCACATATGACCAGAGCTGAAATCAAGTCAGGCACTTAACCCACTGACTCACCCAGGGGCCCGAACCATTGGTACACTTACAAAAAATGTTGGAAACACTGTTGTACTAAGTCGCTTTTATGAGAATAGCTGCAGATTACAGTGAAATGGCCACATTGGTGAGCATCATATTACATTTATGAATATATATGTTAATTTTTCCAGGGCAAATTAAGTTATATTGCTTTATTAATTGATCAATAAGAGGATTGGTCATTGATATAGTTTTTAAACTCCTGTTTCCAAGCATATACACTGAGAACCATTTGCAACAATTAAACGCAACGTGAATTCTTTACACGCTTCAGTGTCACAGAAGGGAGTTATTTTCACAGCATTCCATGCTTGCTACACACAGATTGTCCATTGAACCTAAAATTTTATCATTTGTCACCACTTAATTTTTTTTTTAGGATTTTATTTTTATTCCAGTTAGATAACATACATCACAATATTAGTTTCAGGTGTACAATGTAGTGAGACAACACTCCCATACAATACCTGGTGCTCATCACAGGTGCACTCCTTATACCCATCCTCCATTTAACCCATCCCCTACATCCTCCCTTCTGGTGACCATCAGCTTTTTCTCCAGAGTGAAGGGTCTGTTATTGGTTTGCCTCTCTTTTTTTTTCCCCTTTGCTCCTTTGTTTCTTGAATTCACTGAAATCATATGGCATTTATCTTTCTCTGACTGATTCACTTCACTTAGCATAATACTCTCTAGCTTCATTCATGCCATTGCAAATGGCAACAGCTCATTCTGTTTTTATGACTAAGTAATATTAATATATATGATATCTATATATCTATACAGATATATTAGATTTATATGTATAGATTTCTGTATATATCTATGTATAGATTTATATAATGGTGTATTTATACCATACCTTCTTGATCAATTCATGTATTGATGGACATCTGGGCTCTGTCCTTGTTTTGGCTAACATGGTCTTACTTACTGTATTGCTTAGGTACTTGTATTATTGAGAATATCTCTGCCCTTTAGACTTCTGTTTAGAGAAAATAAATTATTTGTAACAAAAAGGAAGTAAAAAAGAAAAATTACCACAAAATCAGAGTGATTGTGAGTATATAATTATTTCATCAAATCTCTATTGTTTTAATTTTCTAGATTAATATAATCAATATTCAATCCTGGAGTTACCTTGTTTTCAAGGAGTGTACAAGATGAAATTAGGCAGCAGGACTAGTGAGAACTTTGTTACGTTTCTACAGAGCAGAACCTCTGAACCATTCTTCTCATTGCCCCAGTCACCTCCTTGTTTCTCAGGCTGTAGATGATGGGGTTGAGCATTGGGGTCAGGATGGTGTAGAAGACAGCCAGGACCTTGTCCTCTGTGGGAGATCAGAAGGATCTTGGGTGTGAATAACGTAAGCAAAGGGTGCATAGTAGAAAGTCACCACAGTGAGGTGGGTGCTGCAGGTTGAATAGGCCTTCTTCCTCCTCTCTGTGGACTGCATGCGGCAGGTGGCAAGGAGAACCCGGCCATAGGAACATGCAATGCAAATGAAAGGAAACACAAGGAAGAGGGCGATGCTCACACACTGTGTATTCATAGACCCAGGTGTCCATGCAGGCCAGAGTCAACATGGCCGGAACATCACAGAAGAAATGTTTGATGGCTCTAGATCGACAATAAGGGATACCGAAGGCATATACAGTGTGGGCATGGAGTTGATTGAGCCCATGATCCAAGATCTTGTTATCATCAGCACACACGCTCCTTTGTTCATACGAATGGGATAATGGAGAGGAAAGCAAATAGCCACATAACGATCATAGGCCATAGTGACCAATATTAAGCCTTCTGCACTAGCTAAAGTGATGAAAAAGAAACTCTGAACTCCACACGCAATGAATGAAATAGACTTGTTTCCAGACAGATAATCAGAAGCCATCTTGGGGACAGTGGTGGAGATGAAGTTCAGGTCCATGAAGGAGAGCTAAGTAGAGTATACATGGGTGTGTGGAGATAGATGTTCAGGAAGATGAGGATGATCATGGACAGGTTACCAAGCAGAGCCATTAGGAAAGTAAAAACAATAAGAATGAAGAAAAACAGGCCAATTCTTGATGGTGGGAATAACCCCAATAAGAAGAAATCAGTAGATGTTTGGTTAATATTTTCCATTAGTTTTTCCTAAGGAGAGACACATATTAAGTACACAAAAATAAGCCCTTATTAATTCATTTTTTTTCCAGTGTGCTTTATTCAAGCTACATTTGCAGCTCTTAAAAAAGTTAACATGTATTTTGAAAAAACAATTTTAACCTCATAGAGAAAATCTTGATGACACAAACATGGCTCCAAAATATTTCATAGAAATGTGTAATTTGTAAGAATAATATATTTCTGTGACTTTATTAAGGTACATATTTTACTTTTTATGTAAATTTAGTTATCATCATACTAACTTATACTTTTTAAGTATGCATTATAAGTCAATGTAAATACATTAATTACAGAACCATTGTTGAATATATTTTATGACTCTTATGCAATGATTTTTTTCCTTTTATAATTAAGCCCTAATATTTCTGAAACTATAGTAGCCTACCAGTTCATGCTGTAGATATATTTTCTTTTTGTTTGATAATTTGTTTATTTTCCTTAGAAAGCTTGCCAAATCAAGCTATTTAGGTGCCAGATATTATTATCTGCTGCTGTTTCCCCAGAAACCTACAATGAGTAGTTATTGCCAAATATAACTTATATGAAGCAGATTTCTTTTTACTCCTCACTCAATATTCAAATGCCTTAGTTTAAGGAAACTCTTTTCCTGATAACTTTTTCTAAATCTTTAGTGTAGCTCCATGACTCTGCTCAAGCTCTCTGAAAAGACCTTTATTTTGTTCATCTGGTTCTCAATAATTATATAACATTATGCATTGCTTTATGGCACCTTTTCTTATTCTGTTTTGCCTCTTGCATTTGTGTATTTAAAACTCTTTCCATTTTCAGATAAGTGTGAGTTTAGTCCCAAATATATCACCCCCCATCATAAGACTGAACTAACATAATATCAAAGAAGTAAGTCTGCATCAGGCTAAAGAAAGTAGGAAAGAGAATAGAGGGTGTAATTAGAGGGGCAAAGGTTAAGAACTTTTTGGGAGAAGAATTTTTCTGGAACAGACGCTTAAAAGGAGAAGGAGTAATGACATTTTGAAAGTGTTCAAAGTGGGAATGAGTGGAGGGAATCTTCTCCAGAAGGAATACCATCAGTGAGTATACCCCAGCATGTTAGGCCTACAAAGAACTGTAGTGCTTCAGTCTCTCCAACTTTGCTAGGACCAAATCCATTGGACTGTTGAGGAAGTTTTTATTTTTTAAGATTTATTTATTTATTTATTTATTTATTTATTTATTTATTTATTTGACAGAGATAGACACAGCCAGTGAGAGAGGGAACACAAGCAGGAGGAGTGGGAGAGGAAGAAGCAGGCTTCCAGCGGAGAAGCCTGATGTAGGGCGTGATCCTGGGACACCCAAAGACTGAGCCACCCATGCGCCCCGAGGAAGTCTTTATGTGGAAGATAGACACACACACAAGTGGAGTTACAAATGATTGGCATCAATGCAAGAAACTTTACAAAAATCTGATGTCTTCAGAAAAATATCAGAAGTTGATAAGTCCAAAGTAAAAATGCCATGTGCTATATAAAATGAAGTGCCAAATAACTAATTAATAATAATAATAATAATAATAATAATAATAATAATAATAAACTTCTGGAAATATAAAGGATAATAATTTAATAAATTTAATGAAAATCTCATAAGTTGATGAGAATTCACCAGAAAGCAGCAATGAAACATAAAATTTGACATTCAGAACAGATAAGAAAATGATATGAATAATACAAATGACCCAGCATATAATATGGGCATTCCTGTACATGCATATGACATTGATTTATTTTTGACAAAACATTTATTTAAATGAATATTTTTATACAAAATCTTTTTTTTTTAATTTGGAACCACTGTATATGAGCTACAATATTAAAAGGTGGTGCAAAGTATGCAGAAAAATAAAAGAAATAATCTATTAAATAGTATTTTCTTGAAAATATGAAATATTGTCTCGATAATTCCCAATATCTAAATTCTTGAGAGAAATATGGTAATATGAGAAAAAATATATGCAGTAATGCATAGAAAATAACATCATGTTTCACAATACTGTTATATAATTTATATGGAAACAATAAATTGAAGAAGATGGGAGAAAGCTGTCAATGCATATTCTCAAACATAACCTGGGATGTAACTATGTTGACAGAATGGGGAGGGGAGGGGAAAAGGTTGATGATGTAGGGAGGGGATGACACTTTATCCACCATGGCCTGAGTTACAAATCATGGCCTGATATTTGGGATTTAGGAAGCAAGCATTAGAAAATGAGCATATTGTTTAAAATATTGAGGAAGTATTGGGAAAATTATTCAATAATTTGAAGTATTTGCCTTGGGTGTCAAGAGGAAAGGGTTACAGGACCATCGTTTTAACCTGTGGTTTGTTGATGCCATGTTCATGCATTCTTGGAATAAAATATTAAAGTGATATAAAAGTTATTCCAGTTAGTAATGTACATGTACTGAAATTATTGTAGACGTGAATCTCCATATCTACTGTGAAATACCTACAGCAGGGTTCTGTGTCTACATGAAGCAATTGATCTTCAATTATTGTGTGTTCACTGTCAACTTGCAGAGGCAAAACTGGGAGCGCTGGTTTTGTTTATAAGTTTAAGAAGTATTGTGTCTGGCATGGAAGCCACAATAGATATTGAATATCTGTTTCAAGGTCTAATGTAAAGAACTCTATGTTTACGTAAAAATAATTAGGTTATTTCCCTGTTATTTTTAATTTACCTGATGATATAATGAAAACTCATCTACTTACACACTATTTGCAAAAGATTTGAACCTGCCTCAGTCTCTTAAACTTCACTAGAACTTTTTGGTTTGGCATCAGCATTCCTGACAATATACAGCAGTATACAGAAAAAGAGAATGAGATGATTTCTTAATTTGTTGAAGAAATAAGGCTTGAATCTGAACAAGGTCCATGAGCGGCAGACAAGATAGAACTATACACTTTATTGAATATTTCCACTGGGTGGAAACTAACATGTGTCAAAATTTGTCCAGGGATAAATCTCATTTTATCCTGACCCATGGCTCTTCAGGTTGATACAGTCATCCATATTGTTACAGAAATTTGCAGATGGTAAATCAAGTTTCAGAGATTTAAGGGAATTCTTTGGATTTCCTGTCTTAACTTAGATGCTAGACAGATGCAGATATTTATATATTACATTGTTTATTTAAAATTAATCCTATCTTATCACTAAACATTTTTTACCAGTGATGTAATAAAATAGTTATTTTTAAGTGCTCAAAACTAAACAGAAATAAAAAGATAAATATAAAAGCTGTTAATTAAAATTTTACTATGGATGAAACAGTCAAGAATGTATATAAGTTGCTTTATGTGTAAATAAATCAGTTGAGAGCTCATATTTTGTTCATTTCAAGATATTTCTTGTTTCCTCTTATTTGGAATGTTAATCATATTTCACTTCTCCCCTGCAACAATACAAATTTAATCAATGGTGTAGAGAATACACACATAACTCCCAGATCCTCTAAATGAGCTCTAACCCATGTCTTCAAACAGTACCAAAATTTCCCTAGGCTATTTTGCTTACAAAGAAACATCCTTCTCTGTATTATCTACTCCATAAATTGCTTTGTAAATGCATATATTCAGTTCATTCCTACATCATAATGAAGAAGATTTTCTAATCAATATCCAGTTTAGAAATAAATTCCGTATTACCGGTGTGAGCGGGAAAGGCAGCCACCATGGGAAATAGGGGCAAACATCTGTGCTTTCATTTGAATACAGGTGCTTCCCAAAATTCTAAAAGTAGGAGCCAGGGTCCATCGCCTTCTCTTCCTCCCTGTGCACGTCAGACACCATCCAGCTCTAGTTCTCTTGTGGGTTGAGCTTCCTGCCTGACTCAATGATAAAGCACCACTACCAGCCTTCTTCCCCCATTCTCGGACACTTAAGCACTGGATCTCCTCCACCCTCAGATTTCCTCCATTCACACAGGTCTCTGCTTTGGCATTATGACTTAATGCATTTCCAACAAGATGCTTTGCTGCATGATGAAACAGCCAAGAACTCTGAATGATATGTCATCCTGTGGAGAGAACTTCTGGGAACAATAGAGAGAGAGTGCACAAGCAGGGGGAGAGGGAGAGAGAGAAGCAGGCTACCCACTGAGGAGGGAACCAGATGTGGAGCTGGATCTCAGGACCCGGAGATCATGACCTGAGCTGAAGGCAGACACTTAACTGACTGAGCCACACAGGCGCCCCAAACAACAGGTATCAGCTGCAAGCAGCTAGACACAGCAGCACATACTAATCAAATTGAGAGGAGGAGTTAAGATGGCGGAGGAGTAGGGGACCCCTTTTTCAGCTGGTCCCATGAGTCGAGTTGGATAGGTATCAGACCATCCTAAACACCCACAGAATCAGCATGAGAGGCAGGAATACACATCTGGATCTTTACAAATGAACATCTACAGCACTGAGTATTGAAGTATGAAGCAGGGAGCCGAGAGTCCTCGCACAGAAATGAAAAGATAAACGGAAGGGAGAGGGAGCCTCCGCGCTCGGGCACCGGGAAGCAGTAGCCACCTGCACTGGGGAGCGGGCTGACTCCTAGAGCAGCACCCACATGAGAGCAGACTGAGACATGAGCCTGGGAAGGCATGCAAGCAGTCTGAAAACCGGAGCTCTGGAGTGCACGTGAACCACACTGGAACGGAGCCCTGGAGTGCACGGGGCGGCTGGCGGCTAGCAGTGTTAGAAACAAAAAGGACAGAGACATGCCAACCCTGGAAGTGAGGGTTGGGATGCCAGGTGTGGGGCACACAACCTGGAATGCTCCAGGGTTTAGCAGCACCAACAGAAACAGAGTTAAAGTGGTCAGAAGAGCTCAGTGGAGAGTGGACTGTGATCCCTCTGTTCTGAGACAGAGGCTGGAATTTGGCCACAGCTGCTCTGACTCTCAGAAGAAGCGCAGCAAACCGCCAGGGAAAGCCACAAGAGAACAAAAGCCTGGAAATACCGGCTCACAGTTTGCCCATCCCCACCCGCCCTTGCAGGGGACAGGGAGACTCTACCCAAAGAGGGTGGCCTGAGTATCAGCGTGGCAGGCCCCTCCCCCAGCAGGCAGGCTGAAAAATCAAGAAGGCCACATCCCTAATGTCCATATAAAACAAGTGCACGCTGCCTGGGTCCTGGTCAATAATTTGGGCTCTGGACAACCTTGCAACCTCTCCTCATCAGAATGACGAGAAGGAGAAATCTTCCCCCAGCGAAGAAAAGACAATGAGTCTGTGGCCTCTGTCACGGAACTGATGGATATGGATACAACCAAATTCTCAGAAAGGAGTTCAGAGTAACAATGGCCAAGATGATGCATAGACTTGAAAAAAATATTAACAAAAATAGTAACGAGAATATAGAATCTCTAAGGGCGAAATGAGAGCGAATCCGGCAGAAATTAAAAATGCTATGAATCAAATGCAGTCAAAAATAGATGCTCCGACGGCCAGGTTAAATGACGCAGAAAAATGAATCAGCAAATTGGAGGATGGTTTGGTAGAAGAGAAATAAAAAACAGATACTTGGCGCAAAAAAATCCAATCTAAAGAATGTAGGATACGGGAGATTAATGACTCAATGAAACTTTCCATGTCAGAATCATCGGCATCCCTGAGGGGGTGGAGAAAAACAGATGTCTAGAAGAGATACTTGAACAAATTGTAGCTGAAAACTTCCCTAATCTAGCAAAGGAAACAAGCATTCGTGTCCAAGGGGTAGAGAGGACCCCTCCCAAATTCAACCACGACAAATATATGTCCCGTCACGTCATAGTGTAATTCGCAAATATTAGATCCAAGGACACAGTATTGAAAGTGGCCAGGGCAAAGAAATTTCTCACGTGCCAAGGCAAAGGTATCAGAAATACGTCAGACCTGTCTACAAAGACCTGGAATGAGAGAAAGGGTTAGGGGTGCATTTTTAAAGCTCTTTCAGAGAAAAACATGTAGCCAAGGATCCTCTATACAGCAAGGCTGTCATTCAGAATTGATGGAGAGATAAAACCTTCCAGAATAGCCTGTCACAGACCAATTTTGTAACCATGAAACCATCCCTACAGGAGATATTAAGGGGGGTTCTATAAAAGTAAAAAGGCCCCAAGAGTGATACAGAATAGAAAGTTACAATCTATAGAAGCAAAAACTTTACAGGCAACATGGCATCATTAAAATCATATCTCTCAATAATCCCTCTCAATGTGAATGGCCTAAATGCTCCCATAAAACACCACAGGGTTGAATTTTGGATAAAAAGACATGACTCATCCATTTTGCTGTATGCAAGAGACTCATTTTGGACCTAAAGATACATGCAGACTGAAATTAAAGGGATGGAAAACCATCTTTCATGCCAATGGACTTCAAAATAAAGCTGGGGTAGCGATTCTCATATCAGACAGATTGTATTTTACACTAAAGACTATAGTTAGAGATACAGAAGGGCACTATATTATTCTTAAAGGATGTATCCAACAAGTGGATATGACAATTATGAATATCTATGCCCCCAACAGGGGAGCAGCAAGGTACACAAGCCAACTCTTAACCAGAATAATGAGACATATAGATAAAAATACGTTTATAGTAGGGGACCCCAACACTCACTATCAACAAAGAAACAAGAGCTTTGAGTGCCATACTCGACAAGTTGGACCTCATAGATATGTATATGTATATATAACACTACACCCCAGAACAACAGAATACTCTTTCTATTCTAATGCACATGGAACAATCACCAGAATAGATCATGTTCTGGGTCACAAAACGGGTCTCAACTGATATCAAAAGACTGAGATTCTTTCCTGCATATTCTCAGACCACAATGCTTTGAAATCGGAACTCAATCACAAGAAAAACTTTGGAAGAAACTCAAACACTTGGAAACTAAGAACAATCCTGCTCAAGAATGATTCTATAAACCAGGAAATAAAAAATCAATTTAAACAGTTTATGGAGACCGACGAGAATGAAAACACAGTGGTCCAAAACCTATGGGACACTGAAAAGGCAGTCCTCAGAGGAAAATGCATAGCCATCAAAGCCTCACTCAATAGAGAAATCTAAAATGCAGTTTTTATATTCTCACCTCAAGGAGCTGGAACAGCAACAGCAGAACAGGCCTAATCCACGTACAATAAAGCAGTTGATCAAGATTAGAGCAAAGATCAATGAATTAGAAACCAGGAGCACAGTAGGGCAGATCAACAGAACTAGAAGCTGGTTCTTTGATAGAATCAATAAAATTGACAAACCACTGGCAAGACTTATACAAAAGAAAAGAGAAAGGACCCAAATTAATAAAACTATGAATGAAAAGAAGAGGTCACAACCAACACCAATGAAATTGGAAGGATTATTAGAAACTTTTATCAACAGCTTTATGCCAGTAAATTAAGCAACCTGGAAGAGATGGAGGCCTTCCTGGAAACCTGTCAACTACCAAGATTGAAACAGTAAGAAATTGATTTTTTAAACAGACCAATTAATTATGAAGAGATTGAAGCAGTGATTAAAAACCTTCCAAGAAACAAAACCCCAAGGCCTGATGGATTCCCCGGGGAATTCTACCAAATATTCAAAGAATAAATAATACTTATTCTCCTAAAGCTGTTTCAAAAAAGAAAAACAGAAGGAAGTCTACCAAACTCATTCTATGAGACCAACATTACCTTAATCCCCAAAGCATGCAAAGACCCCAATCAAAAAGGAGAATTACAGACCGATATCCCTGATGAATATGGACACCAAAATCCTCAACAAGATCTTGGCTAATAGGATCCAACAGTAAATTAAAAGAATTATCCATCATGACCAAGTGGGATTCATCCCTGGAATGCAAGGGTGGTTCAACTTTCGCAAATCTATCAGTGTGAAAGGTTATATCAAGAAGAAAAAAGTCAAGAATCATATGATCCTCTCAATAGATGCAGAAAAAGCATTTAACAATATACAGCATCCTTTCCTGCTTAAATCACTTCCGGGTGTAGGGATAGAGGTACATTCCTCAATCTCATAAAAAGCATCTATAAAAAGCCTACAGCAAATATCATTCTCAATGGAGAAAAGTTGGAAGGCTTTCCCTTAAGATCAGGAACACGACATGGATGACCAAACTCGCCATTATTATTAAACATAGTACTAGAAATCCTTGCAACAATAATCAGACAGCAAAAAAGGAAAAAGGCATCCAAATCCACAAAGAAGAAGTCAAACTGTCTCTCTTCACAGATGACATGATACTTTATATGGACTATCCAACAGAATCCACCCCCAAACTAATAGAAGTTAAAGAGTAATTCAGTAATGTGGCAGGATACAAAATCAATGCCCAGAAATCAATTGCATTTCTATACACAAACAATGAGACTGAAGAATGAGAAATTAGGGAGTCCATTCCATTTACAATGGCACCAAAAATCATATGTTATCTTGGAATGAACTTAACTGGAGAGGTACAGGAGCTATATTCTAGAAACTACAAATCACTCTTGAAAGACATTGAAAAAGACACAAAAAGATGGAAATATATTACATGCTAATGGATCAGAAAAATTAACATAGTTAAAATGTCCATGCTACCCAGAGCAATCGACACTTTCAATGCTATCCTGATCAAAATACCAATGACATTTTTCAAAGAACTGGAACAAACAGACCTTAAATTTGTGTGGAACCAGAAAATGCCACGAATCGCCAAGGAATTGTGGAAAAAGAAAAACAAAGCTGGGGGCATCACTTTGCCGGATTTCAAGCTGTACTAAAAAGCTGTGATGACCAAGACAGCATGGTACTGGCCCCAAAACAGAGACATAGACGAATGGAATAGAATAGAGAACCCAGAAATGGACCTTCGGCTCTTTGGGCAACTAATCTTTGATAAACAGGAAAAAACTTCCAGTGGAACAAAGACAGTCTCTTCAATAAATGGTGCTGGGAAAATTGGACAGCTACATGCAAAAGAATGAAACTTGACCACTGTCTCACAACATACACAAAGAGAAACTTCAAATGGATGAAAGACGTCATTGTGAGACAGGAATGCATCAAAACCCTAGAGGAGAGCATAGGCAGCAACCTCTATGACATCGGCCACAGCAAAGTTTTCATGATATATCTCCAAAGGCAAGAGAAACAAAAGAAAAAATGAACTTGTGCGACTTCATCAAGATAAAAAGCTTCTGCACTGCCAAGGAAACAGTCAAAAAATCTAAGATGCAGCCCACGGAACGTGAGAATATATCTGCAAATGACACTGCAGAGAAAAGACTGGAATCCAAGATCTACAAGAACTTCTCAAAGTTAATACAGGAGAAACAAATAAACAAATCATAAAATGGGCAGAAGATATGAACAGACACTTTTCCAATGAAGACATACAAATGGCCAAGAGACACATGAATTATGCCAGTTAGAATGGCGCCATCAGGGAAATTCAAATCAAAACCACACTGAGATACCACCTTATGCCAGTTAGAATGGCAAAAATAGACAAGGCAGGAAATGACAGATGTTGGAGAGGATGCAGAGAAAGGGGATCCCTCTTACATTGTTGGTGGGAATGCAAGTTGGTACAGCTACTCTGGAAAACAGTGTGAGGTCCCATAAAAAGCTAAAAATTGAGCTATCCTCTGATCCAGCAATTGCACTACTGGGTATTTACCCCAAAGATACAGACGTAGTAAAGTGAAGGGACTTATGCACCCCAGTGTTCATAGCAGCATTGTCCATAATAGTAAATCTTCGAGGTAGCCGAGATGCCCTTCAACAGATGACTGGATTAAGAAGATATGGTCAATATATACAATGGAATATTACTCAGTGATCAAAAATAATGATTTCTCAACATTTGCTGCAACATGGCCGGCACTGGAGGAGATAATGCTAAGTGAAATAAGTCAAGCAGAGAAAGACAATTTGCATATGGTTCAAGCAGAGAAAGACAATTTGCATATGGTTTCACTCATCTATGGAACAAGGGATAAAGAAAGGCTGTAATCAGAAGGGGGAATGAAGCATGAGAGACTATGGACTCTGAGAAACAAGCTGAGGGCTTCAGAGGGGAGGGGGGGGAATGGGATAGGCTAGTGATGGGTATTAGGAGGGCATGTATTGTGTGGTGCACTGGGTGTTATGCACATCTACTGAATCATGGAACTTTACATCAAAAACCAGGGTTGTACTGTATGGTGACTAACATAATAAAAATATTATTTTAAAAAAAGAAATAAATTTCTTATTACCATGTTTAATTTAGTTTAATATCATTCAATAAGCAGTATTTATCTCACAGGTGTTCTTTTTCCTATGTTTAGCATGTTCCTATTCAATTTTAAATAAAAGTTGAAAAACATCTCGCTGAATCAATTCACATATTTACAGAATAAAGAGATTTTTCAAATATAGGATCATTACTATAAAGATGAAAATTGGATTCCATGTGATGAGAAATAAATTACTTAAAACTATATAGTGATCCTAAGGCAAATTGGGAGATGTGTCCTAGATAGAACACAATGTAGAATTTCTTCTGAAGCAAATTAATCTCAAAGTTCTTTCAGATAGCTAAATGAGCCTGGCCACATTAGGTTTTGTCTGATTATTACATACGTGCAACAAGAATGTGCATTTACCGAAGAAGCTTTCCATTATTTTGCTGAAATTTTTATAAGGCATCTCAGACTAAACTTTTAAAATCACATGTATGTAAAAAAAATTGCCACCAGTTCTTATATAAATTTGGGTTCCTTACTCTCTTTTCAAGAAACCCTGTCACACTTTTGAGGGAACTTTACCAAAAGGAACTTCCTTCACTCACCTGTAGGGGAAGAGTTCTATAACAGACCTATTAGATCTTTTCCCCCGAGGACTGCCTAGAACCTATTGGCTGCACAAAATCTACCTCAGTTCTTTGAGAAGTTTGTTCATAATTGTATCTGTATGTTCATAAATAATAATTATTTTGCATTGCTATCAGTTATCTAGATTTTACAGCCTTGTAAAATGGCTTTCCTAGAATGAATCAGATTACGGAGAGGAGAATCTTCTGGAGTCTAGCCAACACAATTCTCTACAGTGTCTGTGAAATGAGTCATACATGCAATTTTTCATGCCTTCTAATTTATCCACAATAGATTATATTAAAAAGGACAAACAGTATAGAATTCTGAATGCTTTAGTGACTTAGGAATTAATACTCTTATTAAATATTTAACCAATGTGTATTTTTATTAGTTTAGATGGTTATAGAGCTTGTGAACCTAAGGATTTTATTGTATACAGAGATCTAAAATGCACAGTATTTTTGCATATATCTGGTGCTTCTACATACACCTTTATGAAATAGCACAGTGGTGAGTCAGCATTGATAATTGGAAAGTGGGTAGACACATATTTGGAGAGATATATATATTTATAAGTACATATTTTGAGTTTGGATTTAGATTGAAGATTGAAGAGAAGTTTATTTTGCTTTATCACAAAAAGATGATGCAGATTGTTTGGAACCAATGCTAGATCCAGTTCAAGTTCTGTCACTTACTAGAAATGTAAACTTGGATTAGTGAATTCAGATCTCTGAGCCTGTACCTCATAAGTAGAGCAGACCAGAATCATGAGATATGATCTCACACTTTTTAGAATGGCTATTATCGGAAAAAAAATGATGAGTGTTGGAGAGAATGTGGAGAAATCACAACACTTGAGCCCTATTGATGGGAATATAAATTAGTACAGGCATTATGGAAAATAGTACAGAAGTTCTTCAAAATTTAAAAGTAAAAGTACCATATGATCCTACAATCCCACTTCTTGGTATATACACAAAGGAAATGAAATGAATTCAGGATTGAAGAGATACCTATACTCCTATAATCATTATTGCAGTGTTATACATAACAGATAAACTAGATAAAATGTGGAAATTAATCTTATATATCCATTGAGAAATATATATAACAAAGCATATATAGTATATATATTGTTCATTGAAACGACAGCAGCATGGATCAACCAGGAGGACATTAAGCTAAGTGAAATAAGCCAGGCACAGATAAACGGAGTAGAATGGCAGTTGTCAGTGACTAAGGAGAGGGAGAATGGGAAGATGTGGGTTAAATGCTACAGTTTCCAGTAAACATGTTCCATAAGATCTATTGTACAGCAGTTTATAGTTAACAACATTATATATTTGAAATTTTCTCTTAGTGTGGATCTCACCAGTTGGTAGTATTCTCACAAGCAAAGAAATAAAATGCTTAATGAGTTAATGGATATACTAAGTTTAATTGTAGTGATTATTTTATTTTATTTATTTTTTTTAAAGATTTTATTTATTTATTTGACAGAGATAGAGACAGCCAGTGAGAGAGGGAACACAAGCAGGGGGAGTGGGAGAGGAAGAAGCAGGCTCACAGCAGAGGAGCCTGATGTGGGGCTCGATCCCATAACGCTGGGATCACGCCCTGAGCCGAAGGCAGACGCTTAGCCGCTGTGCCACCCAGGCGCCCCTGTAGTGATTATTTTAAAGTGTAAGTATCTTAAATGAAGTTGTGTGCCTTAAATGTGTACTATTTTTGTCGATTATACATAAACAAATCTGAAAAATACTAATAGTCATTAGAAGACTGAATGGGATAATTTATACTGGATATGTCAAATGTGAGTTTCATGAGTTACCAGTGAACAGTAGCTGTGACATTTTTTTTATCATCTTAATCATCACTATTGCCATTAAAATCAGCATAGTTATGATGATTTCATTTTTATCCACACACCTGTCATCCTTGGATTTCTCAGTGATACGATCCCAAAAGTTTGAAAGCATTAATTGATTTTCACAAAGTATCCTAATTTTCTAACACAGATGTAATTATTACTGCACTGGAAAGTTAGTGGGAAGCAAAGATTTTTTTTTTTTTTAAATGCAATAAACACAGCAATACAATGGGGCAAAAATTGTGTTAAAAATGATCATAACACATCACTATTCCAATGAATGCCTGAATTATTTCCAGAAGGTGTCATTTACATTCAGAAAATATTGCTTCCATACACAGATAGATTTAGTCATTACTATTTGACTACTATTGTAAATTTCAATTTACAGTTTTGAATAAAATCTAGGCAAGAAGTCATTTAATTAGAAATGACAGCAGCGTAGATGGAAAAACACTGCATAAGCAGCAATATGTTTATCCTGGGAAATTTATCCACTTTGTGCTCATTGGCAAAATAGCTCCCACTTCAAATCCAGGAAAGAAATAGGAAATGCTTGTTTTCTACAATCACTATTGATGATTTGGACTCCTACATGTTAGCTTTAGTCATTGAATTTCATGTGATCCCATCTAAAGCCTATCCTGATATGACTCAACCCTGTCTCTTACAAAGACCCTCATTTCCTTCCCATCCAGAGAGCACATTTATGAACTAGCTCAAAAACCATTTTCTATTGTAAACAGTGCAGCTATGCTCACTCAAACCCCAGTTAAAATCTTGTATTTCCAGACTTGAGCAACTCTTACATAGATTACATCACTCATTTCCTAAACTGGCAACCTTAAATCTGGAATGATTTCAGTGCAGTCAATAATACACAATGCCGAAAGAATTGACCCAATAGGATGAAGAGCAATGTGATCACATCATATGCATGAAAACAGCCTACTTCTGTAAAATAAAATTTATGCCACATATGCCATCCTAAAGCATTCTTTATTTAGCTGCAATCTCCCCCATCTTCAGGGGTGCCATTAGTCTCAAGACTCAATGTATGTTTCTTTTCTCAATGGATAATATGTTTACTTCAAATTCAATTATTTTTCTAAAAATGCCTTAGTCCAGATAACATTTTCAGTTCCAGTTGCATTCATATATTTAGTATATAATATATAATATAATTAATATAATACAGAGAGAATTATTATTTTTAGTGAGCATATTTACATGAATATAGTATCATTTAGTGTAGACCTTAGTTTAATTTACCATAAATCGAGAAAAGAAGTTCATAGATGCTCATATATAATATCAGCCATTGAATAGACTATCAAATCCACCGTATTTACTACAATTTCATAATACATATGGTATAGCACCAATCCTTTCAAGAATTCTGTAATGTCTTGTATTAGGTTTAAAGAGAAGAAGGAAGGGGGCTAAACAGAAGGGAATGAACCATGAGAGACTATGGAGTCTGGGAAACAAACTTAGGGCTTCAGAGGGGAGGGGGATGGGGGATTGGGATCAGCTGGTGATGGGTATTAAGAAGGGCATATATTGCATGGAGCAGTGGGTGTTGTACGCAAGTAATGAATCATGGATCATTACATCAAAAAGTACGGATGTACTGTATGGTAATTAACATAACAGAATAAAAAACATTAAAAAATAGAGAGCTTTATGTATTTTTAAGTATACAAGTATGTAAGCAATCCATGTACTCTTTGAATTTTAATTATATATCTAATATAAAAATATACAATATATTAAAAATATAGAAGTCTATAATTTAAATTGACTTTAGTCAAATAAAATTTTCCTTTGAATTTCCATATTTACTTGATTGAATCAATTGTTTAATAGTTTATTAAAATAGTTTTTTATTGATTCTAATCAAAATTATCTTAAGTATTTGCAGAAGTATCTCAAACTTAAAGGCTAAATAAAAATAAAAATACAATTAAAACATAATACTTTTTATTATTTTGAATATTTACAAACTTACTGGCTTGGGTAGCTAACATTGGTCCTCCACTCATCAAAAGAAAAAAGTCATTTTTCTGAATATGCTTTGAATATTTTTCAAACCAGTGTTTTTACTTATCTGTCGTCCCTGCCCTTGACAATTTTAATAACTCCATAAAGACTAAACAGCAATCATGATTTCAGGACATCTTTGGAGATTAAGGATAACACGTGTTGTTTTTCTGTGTGTATTCACTTGGGAATGTCCACTGAGACATGAATNAAATAAAATTTATGCCACATATGCCATCCTAAAGCATTCTTTATTTAGCTGCAATCTCCCCCATCTTCAGGGGTGCCATTAGTCTCAAGACTCAATGTATGTTTCTTTTCTCAATGGATAATATGTTTACTTCAAATTCAATTATTTTTCTAAAAATGCCTTAGTCCAGATAACATTTTCAGTTTCCAGTTGCATTCATATATTTAGTATATAATATATAATATAATTAATATAATACAGAGAGAATTATTATTTTTAGTGAGCATATTTACATGAATATAGTATCATTTAGTGTAGACCTTAGTTTAATTTACCATAAATCGAGAAAAGAAGTTCATAGATGCTCATATATAATATCAGCCATTGAATAGACTATCAAATCCACCGTATTTACTACAATTTCATAATACATATGGTATAGCACCAATCCTTTCAAGAATTCTGTAATGTCTTGTATTAGGTTTAAAGAGAAGAAGGAAGGGGGCTAAACAGAAGGGAATGAACCATGAGAGACTATGGAGTCTGGGAAACAAACTTAGGGCTTCAGAGGGGAGGGGGATGGGGGATTGGGATCAGCTGGTGATGGGTATTAAGAAGGGCATATATTGCATGGAGCAGTGGGTGTTGTACGCAAGTAATGAATCATGGATCATTACATCAAAAAGTACGGATGTACTGTATGGTAATTAACATAACAGAATAAAAAACATTAAAAAATAGAGAGCTTTATGTATTTTTAAGTATACAAGTATGTAAGCAATCCATGTACTCTTTGAATTTTAATTATATATCTAATATAAAAATATACAATATATTAAAAATATAGAAGTCTATAATTTAAATTGACTTTAGTCAAATAAAATTTTCCTTTGAATTTCCATATTTACTTGATTGAATCAATTGTTTAATAGTTTATTAAAATAGTTTTTTATTGATTCTAATCAAAATTATCTTAAGTATTTGCAGAAGTATCTCAAACTTAAAGGCTAAATAAAAATAAAAATACAATTAAAACATAATACTTTTTATTATTTTGAATATTTACAAACTTACTGGCTTGGGTAGCTAACATTGGTCCTCCACTCATCAAAAGAAAAAAGTCATTTTTCTGAATATGCTTTGAATATTTTTCAAACCAGTGTTTTTACTTATCTGTCGTCCCTGCCCTTGACAATTTTAATAACTCCATAAAGACTAAACAGCAATCATGATTTCAGGACATCTTTGGAGATTAAGGATAACACGTGTTGTTTTTCTGTGTGTATTCACTTGGGAATGTCCACTGAGACATGAATAATGCAGGTTAAATCACCAATTTCTCAGCATGGCCTTAGGCCAAAGCTTAGAAATGAGTTCTGATAATTTGTGTAGATGTTTTAATAGCTGTGTTAAAGGTCAATTCAATGGGTAAAAAATATATATATATATGTTTTCAGACTTTTTGAATATTACATCTCTCATGTGTAACTTCTTTATATATTTGAGATACTCACCCCTTATTGGATATATCATTTGCAAATATCTCCCAATCAGAAGATTGCCTTTTTTGTTGTTGTTGATTTCTTTCACTGCAAATTTTTTAAAAATTGTTCTAGTCCCGAGATTTTAATGTGGAATTTTGCTTCAATTGCCCTAGAAATCATATCTAGAAATGTTTTTATGACTGATGTCAAGTCATTAATTTCCTTTTTGAGAAATTTTTGAGACAATCCATTTTGTGTTTATATTTGTGTATGGTGTAGAAATTGGTTCAGTTTAATTCTTTTGCATTAAACTGTCCAGTTTTCACAGCACCATTTACTGAAGAGACTGTCCTTTCTCCCATTGGATATGCTTGTCCCCTTATCTGTAGATTAATTGACCATATACGTGTGGGTTTATTTCTGAGCTATTTTGTTTTATAGATCTATGTGCACCATTTTTTTAAAAAAATTATTATTATTTTAGCTTCGCAGTAGCTTGAAATCTGGGATTGTGAGACCTCCAGCTTTGTTCTTTTTTCTCAAGATGGCCTTGGCTGTTGGGGAACCACTCTGTTTTAATTACTATTGTTTTATATTTAATTTTCAAAACAGGATCTCTAAGTCTTCCCATCTTAATCTTCCCATCGTTTTGGTGCATGAAGCTTCCTCGATTCTGTTACTGTGGTGCATTATACATATTTACTTTCGCATGTTGTACAAACCTGCTATTCCAGGATTAAATCCAACTAGGTCACAGTGTGTAATACTTTTCATGTACTGATGAATTCTGAGTGCCAGTATTTTATGAAAAGCTCACATAAAGACTGATACCCAGACCAATATCATGTCTGGCTTTGGTATCAGGACAATGTTGGCCTCATGGAATGAGTTAGTATGTATTCTCTTCTCTTCTGTCTTTTGCAAGTGTTTGAAATGAATTGGTGAAAATTTGTTTTTGTAAACGTGGAAAAAATAAATCAGTGAAGTCATTTGGTCCAAGGACTTTTTTGGTTGAATAGATTTAATTACGTATTCAATTTTCTTCCTAGATATAGGTCAACTCAAATTTTATATTTCTTCATGACTCAGTCTTGGTAGCGTGCTTGTTTCTAGGAATTTGTCCATTTATTCTTGGCTATCCAACTTGGTAATATCTGTTTATTCATATTCCATTCATAATTGTTTTATATCTATAAAGTTTACAATAATGTACCCACTCTCATTGCTCATATTGATTTTTTGACCTTTTTTTTCTTGTTTAATATAGGTAAAGTTTTGTCAATTTTCAAAGAACCCTACTATAGTTTTGATGTTTTTCTTTGCCGCTTTTCTATAAAATTATTAATTATCTCTGCTCTAATCTTTATTATTTCTTACCTTTCATTAGCTTGGGATTTAACTTTTTTCCTTTATCTAGTTAATTTATAGCATTTAGTTGTTGATTTGAGAATTTTCCTGATTTTTTAATATATATGTTTACTGAAATTAATTCTTCCTTAGCACTGCCTTATCCGATCTTCATAGGTTTCGGTATCTTTGTTTCTGTTTTTATATGCCTCAAGTTGTTCTTATAGTATCCATTGTGATTTCTTAAGCCTCTTATATCTCACAGTGTATTGTTTAATAGTCATATAATTACGAGTTCTAATTTTTCTTCTGCTTTCATTGCTAAGCCTCATTACATTTTTATCAGAAAAGATACTTTATATGTTTTTGTGGCACCTAGGTGGCTCAGTCATTACGCATCTCCTTTCAGCTCAGGGCCTGATCCCAGGGACCTGGGATCGAGCCCCACATCAGGCTCCCTGCTTCTTCCTCTCCCACTCCCATTGCTTGTGTTCCGTCTCTCACTGGCTGTCTCTCTCTGTCAAATAAATAAATAAAAACTTAAAAATAAATAAATAATAAATAAATAAAAATATAAATATATAAATATATAAATAAAAAGATACTTTATATGTTTAAACATTTAATGCTTATTTCTGCTTATTTCAGGGTCTAGCATATGGTCAACCCTGGAGACTGGTCCATATGAATTAAGAAAATTGCATATTCAGATGTTGTTTAGCAAAGTGTTTTATGTATATGTGTTAAGACTGATTAGTTTATAATGTTTCAAAAGAAACCCCCTTCATTTTTTTTTTCAATTTACCTTCTGTCTGGTTGTTAGATCCATTATTGAAAGAGGGATACTGAAGTGTCCAGCTATTATTGTAGAACAATCCCCAACTAGTTTTCCATTCAATTTTTTCAATATCTGCTTTCTATATCTTGAGAATCTGATATTTGGTGCATATGTGCTTATAATTGCTATATCTTTTTAGTCAAATACAACTATAAATATTATATAATGTCTTTATCTCTTACAAATAGTTTTTTACTTAAATTCCTCTTTATCTGATGTTAATATAACTCCATATTTTTCTGGCTATACTTTGCATGGATAAGCTTTTTTTTTCACATCCTTTCATTTTTGCGCTATGGAGACTTTGTAAATTATAAATTGAGACTTTGTAAATATAAATATAATTTATAAATTGTAAATTTATAAATTTAGAATTGGGGTATGGATCCGTTTATATTTACAGTAATTTCTGATGGATATGGAATACATTTTGTCATTTTGCCATCTGTTTTCTATATGTCTTATAACTTGTTTCTTAATTTCCCCAGTACTACTTTCTTTGTGTGTGTGTAGGTGATTTTTATTTTGTATTGGCATGGTTTGATTCCCTTTAATTTCTTTTTAACATACTCTATTGAGATTTTCTTTATGGTTATCATGAGGATTACATATAACATATTAAAAGATGGAAATTTTAATTTGAATTGGCACTTAAATTTTATGTTTGTTTCAAGTGTTTATTTAAATTCTTGCTAGTTAAAATATAGGGAAATATTGGTTTCAGGAGTAAAATTTAGTGATTCATCTCTTACATACAACACCCAGTGCCCATCACAAGTGCCCTCCTTAATGCCCATCAACATTTAGCCCACCCCCCCTCATCAACACTCAGTTTGTTACCTATAGTTAGGAGTCTCTTATGGTTTGCTTCCATCTCTTTTTTTTTCTCTTCCCCTATATTCATAAGTTTTTTTTCTTAACTTTAATCACATGTATAAACTCTATTAGTATACATAATTCCTCCTCATTTTAGGTATTGATATCACAAATTAATTCTTTACATTTCATGTACAAACTAATATATTCTCATACATGTATCTTCTAATTTCTTTAGGAAACTAAAATCAAGTTTACAAATCCATATAGCAACGTTATTTAATTTCAACCTGAAGGTCTCCCTTTGACATTTCCTATAAGACAAGCTTAGTAATAATAAGCTTTCACTGCTTTTATGTATCAGAAAATGTCTTAGTCTCTTTCTTCCCTTTTGAGGAAAATTTTCCAGTTATAATATTTTCAGTTAATAGTTCTTATTCTGTCATCACTTTGAACATATTTTTCACTGTGTTTGGCTCTCAGTTTCTGCTAAGAACTCAGAAGATAATCTTACTGACACACTCTTGTACATGACAAGTTACCTATTTCTTGTTACTTTTAATATTTCTTTTTCATCTTTTGATACTTTGTATTTTTGTGGGTCTTTTTGAGTTTAACCTACTTGCAGTTTGTTGAGTTTCTTGGATTTTTATATTCATGTCTTCATCAATTTTGAGATTTAGTCGTTTGTTTTTATTCAAATGATCTCTCTGCCTCTCGACTTTAATCTTCTTTAACTCCTATAATTTATATATTGTTCCATTTAATGAAGTCCCACTTAATGCCATTGGCTCTCCTCGCATTTCCCCATTCTTTTGTCTTTCTGTTCCTCAAAACCTACAACTATGGCGCTGCCTTAAGTTTCATTAGCACATTTTTTCTGTCTATTCAAATGTTCCACTTCATCTCCCTAGCAAACTTCCCATTGTAGTTTCATTTCTTTGTACTTTTCAGCTTCAGAATTTCTGATCGCTTTTTTTTCTTTTTTCTTTTTTTTTTAGAATTCACATTTCTTTGGTGATATTCTCATTTTATGTACACAACATTTTTAAAAAAATTCCGTTAGTTATTTGTGTTTTTATTTACTTATTTGATCATATTAAAGTCAGTTTAAACTTTTTTGTCTAGTAATTCTTAGCTCTGTGTTTCCTCAGGGACAGTTTCTTTCAACGTATGTTTCAACCTATGGACTAGGTTTTCCTACTTCTTTGTAAGCCTTGTGATTTTTTTGTTGTTATTGTCAAAAAATGGGCATTAGAAAAAAAACAACACAATTATCATATGGTTTATTATCATATGGTTTCACTCATTTATGGAACATAAGATGTAGGAAGATCAGTAGAAGAAGAAAGGGAAGAACAAAGGAGGGTAAACAGAAGGGGGAATGAACCATGAGAGACTATGGACTCTGGGAAACAAAGTGAGGGCTTCAGAGGGGAGGGGAGTGGGGGAATGGGATTGGCGGGTGATGGGTATTATGGAGGGCACATATTGCATTGTGCACTGGGTGTTATACGCAACTAATGAATCATCGAACTTTACATAAAAAAAAAAAAAGAAATGGGAATCCAGGTGATAAAAAATCAAAGTGAATCCAAAGTAGCCTACAGCTGGCAGAGATTGCTGCTATTTTCTAAGTGAAGTTATTTCTACTGTTAGTATTCTTACCTCATCCCATGAAGATATAAGGAAAGCAAAACTGATTCAAGGAAAAATGATTTCATAAGCTAGTAAATGCTTTTCTTAGTAAAATTTTATATGCACATATGAGTAAAGTTAATGAATGATAAAAATAATTCAAGTTATTCAACATTTTCATAAAAAATAAGAGCTTCCATTTACCCAGTGTAGGAGTTAAAGTTCAATGGAACAAAAATGATTTAAATTAAGTTGATTGTTAAAAACGTGTGGAATAGTGATGTGCCCATCAAATGAGGTCATCCATAAAGCACTCAGCACAGTGCCTGGAACACAGTATTTATTTATTGATATGAGGTATTATTTATATTATTACATACCTATTAGCATTATTTGCAATTTTAAATTTAATGAGTTTTTCTAACAGCTCATTAATTTAAACTACATTAGCAGGGTGATGGGTATTAAGGAGGGCACGTATTGCAATGAGCACTGGGTGTAACACGCAAACAATGAAGCATGGAACACTACATCAAAAACTAATGAAGTACTGCATGGTAACTAACATAACATAATAAAAAAATAAAATAAAAAGAATCCTTAAAAAATAAGTTATGTGTTGGCATTGTATCTAATGGTCATTTTCTTTTTTTATATATAATAATTTTTTTATTATGTTAGGTTAGTCACCTTACAATATAACCTTAGTTTTTGATGTAATGTTCCATGATCCATTATTTGCATATAACACCCAGTGCACCATGCAATATTTACATAATCAACATCATCTAGGTTTCTCCTACGTTATCGTCTACAGACTTTGTAATTTTACATTTTACATTTAGGTCTACAATGCATTTTGAATTAATTTTGGCAAAGGATATAAAGTGTTTTTCTGGATTTATTTATTTGCATCAGTATGTCCAGTTGTTTCAACATCATTTTGAAAAGACAATATTTGCTTTATTGTGTCTTCTTTGTTTCTTTGACAAAATTCAGTTAACTGTATTTATGTGGGTCTTTTTCTGGGCCGTCCATTTTTTTATCATCAATGTTTTCATGTGTTCTCACACCACACCACCAGTCATGATTTCTGCAGCTTTGTAGAAAATCTTGAATTTGATTATCATCCATCTTTCAACTTTTTTTCCTTTTCAGTATAGTGTTGGCTACCTAGCTCTTTTTTCTCCCACATAAGTTTTATAATCACTTTGTCAATGTCCACAGAATAACTTGATGGAGTTTTGTTTGGAATTTCATTAAATCTATAAATCAAAATAAGTAGAACAAACATCTTCACAACATTAAGTCTTCCTATCCATGAACATGGATGAACGTGGAACTTCTAATCATTTATTCAGTTCTAATTGTATTCATAAGAAATTTGTAGCATTTTCCACAGAGACCTGGTACATATTTTATTACATTTATACCTAACGTACTCCATTTATCCTTCCTTCCTTTCCCTTTTTCTTTTCTTTCATTCTTTCCTCTTTTTTTCCCTCAGCACTAATGTAAATGATATTGTGTTTTCCATTTCATATTACACTTGTTCATTGATGGCATAGGGCATGGTTGCATTTTGTATCTTAAAATTTTGTCTTGCAAATTTGCTAAATTACTTAGTTTTTCATGGGTGCTTTTGTCAACTCTTTTGGATTTTCTACCCAATTAATAGCTCATGTATGAACAAAAGCATTTTTAACTTTCCTTCTCAATTTATATACATTTCATTTCTTTTGCTTGTCTAATTGCATTTCCTTATATTTTTCTGTTTTATGTTGAATAGGAGTAGTGAGAGGGAACATACCTGCCCTGCTCCTGATCTTAGTGTCAAAGTTTCTAGTTTCCCACCCTTACTATAAATTTGACAGTAAGTTTCATGCAGGTATTTTTCTGTCAAGTTGAACTGTTACCTCTATTCTTAGCTTACTGAAAGTTTCAATTTCGAGTGGGTATCAGATATTGTACAGTACTTTTCATATATTTATTAATATGGACATGTTATTATTTTCTAATTTACTCTGTGGATGTAACGAATTGCATTAAATAATTTTGGAATGTTGAATCAATCTTGCATAATGGGAATAGATCCACTTCATTGTGGTGTATAATTCTTATTATACATCATTGCATTCAATCTGTAATATTTTTTAGAACCCTTGCATCTATGTTCATAAGAGACACTGATGTGTAGTTTTTTTATATGATTGTTGGAATTATAATAGGGCAATGGTGATATCATAGAAGGAATAAGAAGTATTTTAATTCCTTTTATGCTCTGAAGGCGGAATGAAGCATGAAACACTATGGACTCTGAGAAACAAACTGAGGGCTTCGGGGGGGTATGGGATAGGCTGGTGATGGGTAGTAAGGAGGGCACATATTAAATGGTGCACTGGGTGTTATACTCAACTAATGAGTCATCGAACTTTACATCAAAAAACCAGGGATGTACTCTATGGTGACTAACATAATACAATAAAAATATTTTTTTAAAAAATGAAAGGAATTGTAGATAATTAATATAAGCAGTTCCTTCAAAGTTTAATAGAATTGACCAGTGAACCCACCTAGTTTCTGTTTTGGAAGATAATTTATTATTGATTCAAATTATTCAATAGATATAGACCTATTCATTTTGTCTATTTCTTCTTAATGAGTTTTGGCAAATTGTGTCTTTCAAAGAATTTATCCATTTCCCCTAAGTTATCAAACCTGAAAGGTTAGAGTTATTCATAGTATAACTTTACTACTCTTTTAATTTCAATAGGATCAGTATTCATGTCCCCTCTTAATAAATTGTGACTTCTCCCTCTCTTTTTACTTAATTAGCCTGATTAGAGTATTAATTTTATTAATAATTTTGTAAGTGTTTAGTTAAATTCCACTTAATTAACATACAGTGTAATATTAGTTTCAGGTGTACAATACAGTGATTCATCACTTCCATACCTTACTTACTGCTCACCACAAGTGCACGCCTTAATCCCAATCACCTAATTTCAAACAATATTTTTTTTTCATTTTATTGATTTTTCTCTATTGATTTCACTGATTTCTGCTCTAGGTTTTATTATTCCAATCTTCTTTCTTCATTTTTTATTACATTGTATTTAATTTGATCTAGTGTTTATATTTCCTGAGATGCAAATATAAATTTATTGATATTAGAATTTTCCTTTTTAATGCATGCATTCAACACAACACATTTCCATGTAGCACTGTGCCTTTACATCCCATGAAATTAACTAAGTTTTGTTTTATTTTTTATGTATCTCAACATTTTAGGGACAATTGATTGGTTCAGTCAGAAGAGCATTTTGGGATCATGAGTTCAAACCCTGTTGGTTGCAGAGATTATAAACAAGTCCTCAAGCAGATTCCCTTCCCTAAGACATATCCTTGGCTATATCTCACCAGATTCAGTCTCCACACCACCTACTGTCCCAGTGGTGGTCCCTTTTCTACTTGCAGACCTGCAGCATTTGTTTTCTCAGATCTGTGATTCATTGCTTGGGTGTTCAGAATTATCTGATAACTATGTAGTTGTATTCGAGGGAGGAACTGTAGTTGTATTCGAAGTAGAAACTTAACTCCTTGCCCCAGAACTTTCCGATTGGAGGCTGGACATGAATACTGTGAACCTGCTGACGGGATGGATTTAGTTTTCCCCCTTCTGTGAGGCTGAATGTTGTTTTGGCAACAGATAATGACATATGACACAGCTTCATCCTTTCTAAGTTTAGGTTTACTGTGGGAAGATGTACCAAACGTAATTGAAACATTTTCTACACTTATATTTAAGCTTTAATGGACGAGTGGAGAGTATCATTACTCTAGTGCACTGGTGTCGACTTACACCGAAGTGTGATGTTTCATGAGGTCTAATGGCCCGTGTCTTCATTAATATTGGTTTTAACATTTTAGCAAATTGTGACACTGACGCACATATTTAGCTTTGTACTGGTTGAGTCTTTCAGCCTACCCATGACCTTCATTAAGGATTCATCACACATATAAATTTTTCATCTTGAAGGAAAGTTAATCTGTTTCCCATTAAACATGGTTTCTAGGTGATGATGTCTGGAGGGTCACTGATAAAGCCTTTGGTCATTGGCCAGCTGAGCTACCTGGAGACTGGCCATCTGAATGAGGCCAACCTGCGAGTGCCCTGGTGATTGGCCAAGACATAGTGGTGATATCACAAGAAGGCATTGTGATGTCCCAGGGCTGTTATAAGAGCACGGCAACAGCTGAAGCTGCACTAAGGCAAGAGATGGCACTTCAGCCACAGCTCTTCCTTGTAAGGAAGTAATCCCAAACTGGAAATCAAAGAGGGGACGTGAGTACTGATCCCACTAAAATTAAAAGGACATGGCTGATTAATCTCAGTATCCTGGAGAAGATTTATAATTTTAATACTAAGTGACAGCAATGGGGTTCAGAAAAATATAGAAGGGAAAATTATAGACAGCCTCTTAAATATTCTATAATTATGAGAAAAGGGAGAGGATATATTTGTGTCTTTAATTGTTTTGCAAAAGAGATGACTTTGTGACTTAAGGTAAAGATCTAACAATTTGAGCACCATTCTAAGTGGAACGCTATGGAAACAGAAGAAAAGACAAAAAATTTCTAATATTCTCAAGCCATAGTGAAGATGAACAAGAAATATTTATTTTTCAAAATATTAAATTTCATACTGCCACACTAGTCAATGTTGAGTTCTCATTATTCTATTTAATAACATCGTAGATATTTTATTTACAAGATAAGTTATTTCCTCATTTTAAGTTTCCACCATACTTTGTATCCATAGTAAATCTTGTTAGAGGTTATCCTTTAGAATCTTGTTTGTACAGGTTAAAAACATTTTAATTAGTTGCAAATTCTTACCTGGGCAGTATGAAAAGTTAGGATTTTCAATTAAACAAATAATTATGTATTATCACATCTTAGGAAAATATAAATACTTCCACTCCTTCTATTTTACACATTTAGTTGATTTTTTCCATTAAGTAATCTAACTCCTATAAGCACTCTAACTAGTCAATAAGATTATGATGGCTGCTTTTGTACATTTATTTCACCTTAAAAGAAAGTGTATAGTTATCTCTGATATCCCTTGAAAAGTTAAGAGTTAATTATTTTTTATTTAATAATACACTTAATAACCACAAGTAGAAACATCATAATAAGAAAAGACATTTTTAACCTGGAAATTCATGTAAGTTGTAATTATTCTCTAAAACCACATACACTTATCTTATATGAGGTAAGCTAAAATTTAGTGCAAATTACTGTATTAAATGATATTATATATGCTTACCTCATCAAAATAACTAATAATGAGCATCTTTTACCAAAAAATCCCATTAAATAGTTATTTAAGTATACAACTGGAGTGGAAGAAACATATATGTCCATAAAAGGAAAGAGTTAATAGGTAAAATGTAGTAAATATATACAAAGGAGTATTATTCAACCTTAAAATGGAAGAATATTTTGACACATGTTGCAGTATGGATGAACATTAAGGATATTAAGTTGTATGACATAAGCCAATCACAGACTCACACACATACATACACACACACTACTCCACTTATCTGATGTACTTACATTAATCAAATATAAAAAGACAAGAAAATAGAATGGTGCTGGCCAGGGGCTGGGGGAAAAAGGATAGGAAAAGGATAGTTATCATATAAGGGACACAAGAATTTCAGCTTGAAAATACAAGAAGTGTCCTGGTGATTAATATTGTAATGATTGCACAACAATGTAAAAATACTTAATGCCAACATACACTGAAAATAGATAAGATAGTAGCAAATATTAATAAACTTGTCCTACACCCTACAGTTACTAAGTTATCTATTGATTTTTAAATAGGTTTAAAGTTCTGTCAATCTTCAACAATAGGGGGATGTAAGCTCAAGGGTCAAAGAAATAATGTAAGAAGGTTTTGAGGTTCTTCAGGAAAGTGATACTGAACTCTATAATTAGAGATTTCATTTAGGTATTAAAGGTACAGCCTGCATGTTAGAGTTATGAGGGTGTGTACATCACAGATTTTTGGCAAATGCAAAACACATTTGGCAGGGAGTAAGTTTATTTTCACCATGTCTAATTTTGAAATAAACAACTAAAGCTATCAAGTAGAAAACTATCAGTGCAGTGATGATGCTTAAGGAATGGAGTTAGAAATTGGGTAAGCCTTTTGCACAGCATTTTCCATCCTGAATGGCATTTGAGTAAGGGACGCCTGTGTAAAATGGGGGTAAAGGAAATGCCCATGAACGTGGTGGGCTCCTTCTGCTATGTAACTTCATTGAATTAACACCATATCTTTGAGAAAGAATGAGTATTCCCATGTCTGCAGCTATGATTTCATTTATTCAAAAAGCTAGAACAGAGGAGAGATGAAAATATTTTTCTTTTTATTATGTTCAGTTAGCCACTGTATAGTAGATGGAGTGTTAGATGATTCATTATTTACTTATAACACCCAGTGCACATCACAACATGTGCTCTCCTTAAAACCGATCACCTGGCTTCCCGATCTCCCCAGCCCCCTCCCTTCTGTAACCCTCAGTTTGTTTCCCAGAGTCTAGATTCAATCATGGTTTGTCTTCCTCTCTGATTTCTTCCCAATCAGTTTTCCCTCCCTTCCCTATGATCCTCTATGCTATTCCTTATGTCCCACATAAGAATGAAACCATATGATAATTGCCTTTCTCTGCTTGACTTATTTCACTTAGCATAATCCCCTCCAGTTCCATCCATGTCCATGCAAATGGTGGGTATTCATCCTTTCTGATGGCTGAGTAATATTCCATTGTGTATATGAAACACAACTTCTTTATCCATTCATCTGTTGAAGGGCATCTTGTTTCCTTCCACAGCTTGGCTATTGTGGATGTTACTGATATGAACATTGGGGTGCATGTGCTTCTTCTTTTCACTACATCTGTAACTTTCGGGTATATACCTGGTAGGGCAATTGTTGGCTGGTAGGGTAGTACTATTTTTAACCTATTGAGGAAACTCCATACTGTTTTCCAAAGTGGCTGTACAAGCTTGCATACCCACCAACAGTGGAAGAGGGTTCCCCTTTCTCCACATCCTCACCAACATTTGTTCTTTCCTGCCTTGTTAATTTTTGCCATTCCAACTGGTATAAGGTGGTATCTCCTTGAGATTTTTTATTTGTATTTACCTGATGGCTAGTAATGTTTAACATTTTTTCATGTCTGTTAGCCATGTGTATGTCTTCTTTGGAGAAGTATCTGTTCATGTCCTCTGCCCATTTCTTGACTGGATCATTTGTGTTTTGGGTGTATAGGTTTATAAATTCTTTATAGATCTTGGATACCAGCCCTTTATCTGTAATGTCATTTGCAAATATCTTCTCCCATTCTGTGGGCTGCCTTAGTTTTGCTGACTGTTTTTGCTGTGTGGAAGCATTTTATCTTGATGAAGTCCCAAAAGTTCATTTTTGCTTTTGTTTCCACTGCCTTTGGAGATTTGTCTTAAATGAAGTTATTAAAGCCGATGTCAAAGAGGATACTGCCTATGTCCTCCTCTAGGATTTTGATGTATTCTTGTCTCACATTGAGATCTTTCATCCATTTGGAGTTTATCTTTGTGTATGGTGTGAGAGAGTGGTCAAGTTTCATTCTTTTCCATGTAGCTGTCCAATTTTCCCAGTACCACTTATTGAAGAGAATGTCTTTTTCCAACTGGATATTTTTTTTTACTGATTTGCAAAAGATTAGTTGACCATAGAATTGACGGTCCATAGAATTGGGGCCCAATCTGTTCCATTGGTCTATGTGTCTGTTTTTGTGCCAATACCATGGTGTCTTGGTGATCATAGCTTTGTTTTTCTTTTTCATCATTCCCTTGGAGATTTGGGGTCTTTTCTGGTTCCATACAAATTCTAGGATTGAATGTTCCAGCTGTGTGAAAAATGCCAATGGTATTTTAATAAGGATGGCATTGAAAGTGTAAATTCCTCAGGGAAGGATAGACATTTTAACAATGTTTATTCTTCCAATCCATGAGCATGGGATGTTTTGCCATCTTTTTTGCACCTTCCTCCATTTCTTTCATAAGTGTCCTGTAGTTTCTAGAGTATAGATCCTTAACCTCTTTCGTTAGGTTTTTTCCTAGGTATCTTATGGTTTTGATGCTATTGTGAATGGAATAAATTCCTTAATTTCTCTTTCTGTAGTTACATTGTTAGTGAATATAAAAGCAACTTATTTCTGTGCATTGATTTTGCATTCTGCCACACTGTTTAATCACTGTATGAGTTCTAATAATTATGGGATGGCATCTTTTGGGTTTCCCACATAAAGTATCATGTCATCTGCAAAGAGAGAGAGTCTGACTTCTTTGCAAATTTGGAAGGCTTTTAATTCTTTTTGTTTTCTGATTGCTGAGGCTAGGACTTCTAGCACTATATTGAAAAATGGTTGTAAGAGTGGAGATCTCTGTCATGGCTCCAGATAATGGTATTCCCTGTGGGCTTTTCATAGATGGTTTTTGTGATATTGAGGAGTGTTCCCTCTATCTGTATACTCTGAAGAGTTTTAATCAGGAACGGATGTTGTATTTTGTCAAATGCTATTTCTGCATCAATTGAGAGAATCATATGGTTCTTGTCTTTTCTTTTGTTAATGTGCTCTATCACATTGATTGATTTGTGAATGTTGAACCACCTTTGCATCCCAGGAATAAATCCCACTTGGTCATGGTGAATAAGTTTTTTAATGTACTGTTGGACCCTTTTGGTGTAAAGTTAGCCTGTGCATTTGGGGTTTTTCTAATTTTTTGAGAGAGGTTTGGATAGCTATGTATTTCCCTCTTACCACCTTTGCAGTATCCCATAGGTTTTGGACCTATGTGTTTTCATTCTCATTATTTGCCATGAATTGTTTAAGTTCTTTAATTTTCTTGCTGACCCAATCATTCTTTAGCAAGATGCTATTTAACTTCCAAGTGTTTGAATTCCTCCCAATTTTTTTTTCTTGTGATTGTTTTCAAGTTTTATAGCACTATGGCCTGATAACATGCAGGGGATAATCTCAATCTTGTGGTATTCACTGAGACCTGATTTGTGACCCAGTATGTGGTCTGTTCTGGAGAAAGTTCTGTGTGCTTTCGAGAAGAGTGGGTATTCTGTTATTTTACAGTGGAATGCTTTGTATATACGTACAACGTCCATTTGGTCCAATGTGTCATTCAAAGCTCTTGTTTCTTTTTTGATATTTTTCTTAGATGATCTTTCCATTGATGAGAGTGGAGTGTTGAGGTCTCTTACAATTAAAGTATTATTATCAATATGATGATTCTTTTTTAAGATTTTATTTATTTATTTTACAGAGAAAGAGCAAGAAGAAACAGTGGGAGCAGCAAACAGTGGGAGAGGGAGAAGCAGGCTCCTCGTCAAGCAGGGAGCCTGATGTGGGGCTTGATCCCAGGAGCCTGGGATCATGACCTAAGCCAAAGGCAGACGTTTAACTGACTGAGCCACTCAGTCACCCCTATCAATATGATTCTTTATTTTCATTAACAGTTGATTTATGTAGTTGGCTGCTCCCAGGCGGGGGTCATAGATATTTACAAGTATTGGATTTTCTTGTTGGATAGATCCCTTACGTATGTTAGAGTATAGATCTACATCTCTTACTACAGTCTTTGATTTAAAATCCAATTTGTCTGATATGAGAATTGCTACCTCAGCTTTCTTTTAAGGTCCATTAGTGTGATCAATTGTTCTCCATCCCCTCACTTTCAATCTGGAGGTGTCTTTAGATTCAAAATGAGTCACTTGTAGACAGCATATGGATGGGCCCTGTCTTTTTATCCAATATGAAACCCTGTGCTGTTTCATGAGAGCACTTAACCCATTTACATTGAGAGTAACTATTGAAATATATGAATTTAGTGCCATTATATTGCCTGTAAAGTCCCTGTTTCTATAGATTGTCTCTGAAAATTTCTGGTATATTTTACTCTTGGGGTCTTTCTTCTTTTATAGAATCCCCTTAATATTTCTTGCAGGGTTCACTTGATGGTCCATATTCTTTCAGTTTCTGCTGGTCCTGGAAGCTCCTTGTCTCTCCATCTGTTCTGAATAACGTTGCTAAATAAAGTATTCTTGGCTGCATGTTCTTCTCATTTAGGGCCAGGTCTCTGTGGACAGGTCTGACGTTATTCTGATATTCCTCTCTATATATGTAATAAATCTCTGCCCCATAGCTCCTCTCAGGATAGCTTCTTTGTCTCTATGATTTGCAAGTTTTACTATTCTTTGTTTGGTGTTGGTCTATTTTTATTGATCTTGGGATAGGTCCTCTCTGCCTTTTGGACCTGAATGCCTGTTTCCTTCCCCAGATTAGGGAAGTCCTCAGCTATGATTTGTTCAAATATACCTTCTTGTCCTCTCTGTCTTTCCACCCCCTCAGGGATCTGAATAATTCTTAAAAAAGAATAATTCATGGCATCATTGATCTCTCTAAGTCTGTTCTCATGGGCATCTAGCTGCCTATCCTTATCCCCCTTGTCTTCCTTCTTTTCTAACAGGTTATCTGCTGGACCACAATTTTTTCTTCTGCCTCATTTACCCTGCCTTTTAGAATATACTGTTTAGACTGCATATCATTCATAACATTTCTATGTTCGACCTGAATAGATCTAATTTCTGCCCTTAGAGTTTCTATATTGCCATTGATGTTTTTCTCAAGCCTAACTATTGACTTCATAATTGCTATCCTGAAGTCTATTTCTGACATCTTGCTTATATCCATATCCATTAGGTCTGCAGGAGAGGCCATTGTCTCTGGCTCTTTTCTTTGTTGGGAGTTCCTCCTCCTAGTCATTCTGTTGAGAGACAGTTGAGGGAATGTACAGAGTCCAAAATATCAACTATGACCAAAGCAAGATGCACCCTAGGAAAATCTGGAGCAGTCAGAAGCCATGACCAAAAAAAAAAAAATTAAAAAAGCCAAAATGTAACACAAGAATAAAAATTATAAAATTTAAATAAAATAAAAATTAAAACATTGTGGATGAGGTGAAGGGGGTCTATAATCTCTCAGTGTGGACAAAGTAGGGTGTTTCAGTTTTTCCTGGGTTTATTTTGGTCTGTTAGAGGACACTACTTCCCAAAATTACAGGTAAAGTAAAATTTATATACATATGAAGGTAATATTGAATAATAAAGGGGGGAGACTAAAATGAAGCATGTGTCTGTAAAATATACATATATATTTATATATATTATTTATATATAATATATATTTATATATATTATTCATACATATATATGAAAAGGTACAAGTTAAAAAGCTACTATGAAATATAAGTTGATATCTTAAACATCTAGTTGAAATGAGGAAAAGGTAAAGAGAAAAGAAAAAAAACACAGAAGAAGCATAAGAGAAAGAATAAAAAGAAAAAGAGAGTTGTGTAGCTCTGTGTGGCAACACCTGGAGCTGAATATACTATTTTTCTCTGGTGTTGGGATTTTACTGTCTTCTGGGGTCCATTGTATTGTCATCCTCAAGGACCTCCTTTTTATATAGTTAAACACATTGCTGTAACTCAGCTTCTAACAACATTAACTATGCATGATACAAGGCAAGGCACTAATATAAATTACAAATTATGGGGCACCTGGGTGGCACAGCGGTTGAGCATCTGCCTTCAACTCAGGGCGTGATTCCGGCGTTATGGGATCGAGCCCCACATCGGGCTCCTCTGCTATGAGCCTGCTTCTTCCTCTCCCACTCCCCCTGCTTGTGTTCCCTCTCTCGCTGGCTGTCTCTATCTCTGTCGAATAAATAAATAAAATTTTTTTTAAAAAAGTTGGAAAAAGTTGAAATTAACTTTATGCCCAAGTCAATTTTTTTTTTGCAAATGGCAGATGAAAGATTTGAAAAAGGTTTTGTCATTATCAGTCATGTTCTTATCAATAACTATGTAATTGAAATAGAGCATTGTAAATGACAAAAGCTCTGTCATCTGTTTCTTCATTTGCAGTGTCACTCCTGTTTGAAATCATGAACATCTGGAACACCGCCTCAGATTTCATTCTCTTAGGACTCTTTAATCGCACAGAAGCCCACCTATTTCTGTTTGTGATGGTTCTGATCATTGCCTTCACTTCTCTGGTAGGCAATACCCTCATGATTCTCCTGATTCACCAGGATGCCCGGCTCCACACACCCATGTACTTCCTACTGAGCCAACTCTCCCTCATGCACATGATGCTGGTCTCCAACATTGTGCCCAAAATGGCTGCTGACTATTTGACAGGCAAGAAGTCTATCTCCCCTGCTGGCTGTGGGTTGCAGATCTTCTTCCTCCTCACTTTGGGAGGGGGTGAGTGCTTCCTCTTAGCAGCCATGTCCTATGACCGCTATGTGGCAGTTTGCCACCCACTGAGATACCCCATTCTCATAAGCTGGCAATTATGCCTCAGAATGACTATGGGGTCTTGGTTCCTGGGGGCAGCTGATGGGCTCATGCAGGCTGCTGTTACGCTGAGCTTCCCATTTTGCAATGCACATGAGATCAATCATTTCTTCTGTGAGGCCCCTACTCTGGTGCGTTTGGCTTGTGATCACACATTTTTTTTTGAGTATGTGATGTACATTTGCTGTGTATTAATGCTCCTGGTCCCATTTTCTCTCATCCTGATTTCCTATAGTCTCATCCTTGCAGCAGTTCTCCAGATGCATTCTAGAGAAGCCCGCAAGAAGACATTTGCCACCTGCTCCTCGCATTTCTGTGTGGTGGGGCTCTTTTATGGAGCTGCTATTTTTAGTTATATGCAACCCAAATCCTATAGGTCAGCTAACAATGATAAAGTGGTGTCAGCCTTCTATACTATCTTCACTCCTTTGTTGAACCCCCTCATCTACAGTATGAGGAACAGTGAAGTCAAGGAAGCCCTGAGAAAATGTATGGGTCAGTGTGCTGCCTTAAGTCATGACTAAGATTACATTGATTTACCCCAAATTTAAAGCCTGTATAAAGTGGCCGTGTGGGATTTACTAGAGAAAAGTTATATATCTGTTATATCTATATTTGTTACTATTTTACATTGAAATGCAGCTAGACCTCCATAGTTTGGATCTTTTCCTATGTTGTCATCAACACATCAAATTGTGGATTGTTAAAAATCTGTTAATCACAAATCATTAAAATATTGTCACATCACACCATACAATAAGTATTTGTTCAAAGAATGAACTAAGTAATCAAACAATTTTGAACATCAATTGCAATTTCTTTTTAATGGTGGTATAACTTACAAACACTAGAATGCTCAAAACTGATTGCTCAACCAATTTCAAAAACTTGGGCTTGTAACTTACCCACTAACTAGTAGGAAACAATTCTCACCAGACCAGAAGTGGGTTTCATGATCTTTTCCAGTAAAACCACTCAACCAGGACGGAATTACTGGTCAGATTTATATCTCTGTTCTGTAGTTTGGCCTATTGTAGAATTTTGCTTCAATGAAAACAAAACGTGTATTTTTTATATCATGTGTCTTTTTCTCAGTATGTTTTTAAAGATTCTGCCATGATTTTACAATTCTCAGCAGTGTGCTCTTTTGTGTTCCTAGATAGTATTCCCGTCTGTGAATTTAATACTTTTTGTTTTCTTACCCCTTTGATGATGAACATTGGGCTATTTTCAGTCTGGAACTATTATGACAAAAATAACTTTAGCTTCCTTTTTGGGATCACGTTTTTATTTCATCTAATAGAGGCATGACTAATTTTTTAATAAACAGCGCAACAAAATGTTTGTTCAATTTTACATGGCAACCAGCAAGTCACATGATTACCATTTGTTCCAATTGGCAGTAATTTTGGGTAATGTCAACCTTTTTCATTTTAGCTATACTATCATGGATATACTAACTCATTTTCTTTTTATTATTCATTTCCCTAATGATTAAGGTTTCCAAGGACTTTTTCATTACCTCATCATTTATGTGCATATCTTCCTTTGTGAATGATCAGTTTTCGTTTTGAGGGAAAAAAAAAACAAACATGGAGATGCTTCCCATGCAAAAACAACTTGGTGGTTTTGTAGTAAACAGTATATGATATTCATAGGATTATTTGGAATTTTTAAAAATAAAATTATATTTGGGTACTTTTTATTGCATTTTTCTGAGAAATATGCTTTTATTTTATTTTCAAAGATTACTTATTTTCAGTAAAATTAATATTTATGGAATACATCTCTTCCTCAATGTCCATAGGGCTAGAATTATAAGTTTATTATTTGTTTTATTTATACATAATTATATAATTCAGTTCCATTTGGTGGTATCATTCTTTGAAAATCTGATACATTTTTCTCTAGTAGGTAATTTTCCCTAAAGGAAAAGGATTAAAAAAAACAGGTTACAGAATTTAGCGATCTGGTGTTCTTTTCAGGGTATATATATATTTTTTAACTTTTACTGGTAAATGATTATATACCTACAATGATTTTCAGCCATGAAATTTGGCACCTTTAAAGAGGTGGTTTGTGCAAAGAAAATAATAATAAATATATAGATATTTATTAATACATCTCTATATTTACAAATCCATATTTATGCATGCTCCAAAGTTTTGAGTAAAATACAAAATGTACTTTAAGACAATAGTTTAAAATAAGCGGTTTAGAAATTAATTTTGTACTTTTTTTTTGTACTTTTGCCATTTTAGCTTAATCTGAATCCTTTCTTTCAGAACTTTTTTTTTTTCTTAACAGCATTTTAGTCAGGATTTTATTCTCTATCTCAGGTAAACAAGAAAAAGGAATAATCAACATAAAATAATATCAGGTACCATGGAAAGTTCCAGTTTTGCAGGTAACTGCAATATTTTAGAAATGAAACCTACAGACTTAAGAAGAAGATCTAGTTGAGGAATTTGTTTCAAACCTAAATGCCACACGTCAGCATTTCTAATTGAGCTCAACAACTGATTGTATTTTAAACCTTGTCTGTAGACCTCTAAACGTGGTCTACTTTGATACAAGGGTAGTTTCATCAAATATTTTATTTGTAAAGTCAAGTTAAGATACATAAAGTGAATTATTTAAACATTTATTGAGATGGAGTAAAAATAGTTAAACATCATAAGATATAAGTAACAACAAGAATAAACATAAAATGTCTTTCATTCATTAATTACACTGTACATTTTGCTTAACATTTCACTTTCATATTCTCATTTTAATGGTTACCATAGACCTGATGTACATTCAGTGTCCTCACTTTGTAAAACAGAGGCAAGTCCACTGGCACAAAATTCATGGTTCCCCTTCACACAGATCTGAATTCAGTTGTCTGATTTTAAACAGCTTGCAGTTAGGAAAGGGTGGTTATGAAAGTAGGGCTAGACATTCAAAACACCCCTCATACACACACAACACAGAACCCCATGTGACCTAACCATCCTTTCCCTTCCTAAAGAACAAAATGTTGTCCGTGAAGCCCCTATGTTGGGTTAAATAGGTAAAAATTTCTGGGTAAAATGGTCTTTAAAATAGAATCTGAATTCTGACATCGGAACTTCAGGACTTGAACCGTTGGGTAAGCCAGATAACCTGGGAATGTTGTCTAATCTTGTGGGAACCACACAGATCTTCAATGATATATAATAACAACTGTAAGATGTTAATCAATGTTAGATGCTTAAAATCTTGTCTGATATTCAAAAATATTCACTAATGTATAGCTGTTATAATAATTATGTGTAAGACCAGTAAATTAACTGAATGTTTTGTTACATTTACTTTCATATTTAGTTTATTTGGTTATGATTTAATTGACTTATGATCCTATCAAGAATAAAAATAGCATAATCACATAGATAAAACAAATCCATTTTTTTATGTATCTCTCTGTAGTAGGTGGTCTGTGTGAGAAGAAGGCTCACACATTGACTCCACAGATACCCAGGAGACCCTCCTGCAGAAAGTGAGGTCAGCCTAGTGACCTTCACTAAAGCTGGTATCTAATGTAAGAGACAGGCCATACTCAGTTCCTTTAACAGACAGTGTGCTCTTAGGCCTTGAAGAATGGGAGTAAAATATGCTAAGAAGAGAGGATATAATGGGAATGGGTTCAGAAAGGTAGGATTTTTTCTTGCTTTAACAAATGTGTCATCTCACTTTATTTAATCAATCTGAAATAGACATTTCCCTCTCTGACACCAAGATTTTTTCTGCTGTACCCTGAGGAATTTCTGCCCTTCTCAGTGTCCCCACCCCACTCCACACAATTTCCTCACGTTCCCTTCACTTCCCTTCCCAGCTGTGCTCTGGGGAAATGGCAGCCCATGTCACCCATCAAAGGGTGGCTATTTTCTCCTCCAGATGCCACATGACACAGTCGGTTGGTGTCCTCCCTACTTTTTCTTGGTCCTCCCAAACCATTTATTCCAATTCCCTCGCAAACTCTCAGCTGCTTTGAAGCAAATTCCTGGATGGGGGCATCACCCCATGGCTCTCAGTCATTCTGGATGAAGTGACATTGAAGTAGACACCTGGATGTTCTTAGCCATTGCTAGGCACCAATGAGGAGGAGCTGATTGGTAGTCTGGGGAGCCAGTGAGCCCAGTGTGTTAGATGTGAAATAACTCAACAATATTCTGTCTTGGGTGGTGTGAAATTTGTAAAGCTTAATAAGGGGAGAGAAGTGGGCCCTTGGGAGACATTAGGGGCTAAGTCAGGGAGACATGAGTAGGTCACATACAGGTACAGAGGACAAATATGAACTGAGACAGTGAAGCCATAGATCAAATAGGATGCACTGACAGAGCTGTCTAGTTCAGAGCAAGAAATGGAAGCAAGTAAGGATGGTCTAAAGAGAGCAAGGAAGTCTCCAGGTAAGGATATTTTTACATGAACCCTTAGATATTGGAAGAAGTCTTTTGCTTACCATAATACACTCTAGAGCCATATATGTCTTTGCAAATGGCTGAGTAATATTCCATTGTATATATGTGTACCACATATTCTTTATCCATTCATCAGTTGGTGAACATTTGAGCTCTTTTCATAATTTGGCTGTTGTTAAAGCTGCTATTAATACTGTGGTTCATGTGCCCAAGCTAAATTAAATCAGCCAGAGAAAGACAAATACCATATGATTTCATTCATATGCGGACTTTAGGAAACAAAACAGATGAACTTAGGAGAAGGGGAAAAATACAGGGATTCAATCCATAAGAGACTCCTAAGTATAGAGAAGAAACTGAGCATTGACGGAAGGAGATGGGCAGGGGATGGGCCAAATGGGTCATGGGTAATCAGGAGGGCACTTACTGTGATGAGCACTGGGTTTTGCTTGTAAGTGATAAATCACTAAATTCTATTCCTGAAACTAATATTACATTATATGTTAACTAATTAGAACTTAAATAAAAACTTGAAACATAAAAAGACATTTAAAAAAGCATCGGAAGACATCTAAAGCCTTAGAAATAGTGAGAAAGATTGTTTATGTGGAAGAAAGAATTTGGATATGGGAAAACTGCAAGAAAGACTAGGTTATATATTTGCCAAATCATGAATCCTGGGTAAAAGTTCCATCTGGAGAATATGTTATTAAAATCAGCATCTGGGATTTTGTGAACCTGAAGTCAGAGAGTCACTAAACTCCTACAGTTTTTCTACTGAGAGGGGCCAGACAGTGTCCCAAATAGTGTGGTAACTCAGAAGGAATCCCCAGACATCTGACAGCATAAAAGAATTACTGATATGCCCAATGAGCTCAAACTTTTAAATTTAATACTAATCATCATCATCATAAAATGGCTTGATGATTTTAAATTGAGATAGAATTTTACATTCACTCTTCCCTTCCATATTCATTCCGTGGTGGTGGTAGCTTCAGTCAATATCCAGAGAACAGATATTCTCATACTTAGCAACTTTAGTATCTAGTCATGATTATTTCTTCCTCTTGATAGTGAAATAGTTGCATCAAGAGCACTAACTGTGGGGCGCCTGGGTGGCACAGCGGTTGAGCGTCTGCCTTCGGCTCAGGGCGTGATCCCGGCGTTATGGGATCGAGCCCCACATCAGGCTCTTCCACTATGAGCCTGCTTCTTCCTCTCCCACTCTCCCTGCTTGTGTTCCCTCTCTCGCTGGCTGTCTCTATCTCTGTCAAATAAATAAATAAAATCTTTAAAAAAAAAAAAAGAGCACTAACTGTAACACATTGCTTGTGGGCAGAAAGTAATATAGAATGTACCTAAAGCTCTCTCATGATGTCCACTGTTCTAAAGTTTGATTGGCAAGGATGAAGTACATTGTGGATTCCTCATTTTCTCCAAATCTCCCTTCATTTTCTGAATATGAACAAGTAATTTTTTTTTCCTGAAAGTCTTAGGGATGTAGTGGAAATTAAATAGCTGAAACTTTTGCATCCATTAATATTATATTCTTATTATGAATTTTGTTATTTATTATGAAAGCTAGCAAAGCACATAATGGTACAAGTGCTAGAATTATACTGTTCTGCTACTCATTATCATTTAATCATTTATAAACATTTGCTCAAGAAAAAAAACTGTAGTTTTAATCCATAGTTATCACTTTTGTATTAACCATCAATTTATTCCCTTAGTTTTTATTTATTTGAACTTTATTGGTTTTATTTAGTTGGCCACATTCACAATAATTATTAAATAGGACCATATTTTATTCCTTTATAAAATTATGCATTTACATTTCAAATGACTGAGAATTTCAAACAATAGTGCCCACAAGAAGATACTCACTGCACTGTTATTTAGCATATCACCTGTGTTTGATGATGACTTTTAGAAGCAACCAGTAATTTGAAATGCAGTCCTGACTCATGGCACCATCACTGACCTATCACTGACTATGACCTACCATCGTCACCGTCACTGGTGAGATCTGACAGTAACCACATGTTCACGTATTGGCAGGTCAGACCAACGGTGAGAAGGTCAAAAATGACCTAGAGAAAAGTTCTTAGTACTAACAGGGTCTTTGTAAGTTTTTGTCTGTGTGTACATGGCACAGAAATTTCCTAAAATAATTCTCATCCTTAGTACTGGAGATGAATGTGGTTATAGTTCTCTCTATTGTTAATTGTTCTATCTTTTTAAATTAGTTTCAGAGGTGGAATTTAATCATTCATCAGTTGCATATAACACCCAGTGTTCATTCCTTCACATGCCCTCCTTAATGCCCATCACTCAGTTACCCCATCTCCCTACCCACCCCCCCTTTCAGCAACCCTGTTTGTTCTCCACAGTTCAGAGTCTCCTGTGGTTTCCCTCCCTCTCTGTTTTTATCTTATTTTATTTTTCCTTCCCTTCCCCTATATTCATCTGTTTTGTTTCTTAAATTACACATATTTGATAAATCATATGGTAATTATCTTTCTCTGACTGACTTCTTTTGCTTAGCATAATATCCTCTAGTTCCATACAGGTTGTTCTATAGATTTTTTTAAAGAGTGCTTAGTCTCATTTAACTTTAACCAACCATTCCCATCCCCACTCCCATTCCCACTCTTACTAATAATGGATTCGAGAGCATCATCACTTTATGATGCCTCTTCAGCCCCTGATGGCTATGGAGTAGACATGGACTTCATCCAGCTCAGGTGCCACAGGCCAGGCTCAGGTTTGGGTCCTGGGTGAGGGCAGTGCAGCATAAAGGACCCTACCATTCAGCAAAAACTCCTCAAATGTGGTGATTAGTTCTGATCACTCAGAGCTGCTGTGTGGATCAAGATGACCCATGTAAAGGGCAAGGTTTGCTAGTGCAAAGTTATCTTATCCCCTCATTTGTTCAGGCATAGTATTGTTATCACAGTTCCACCAGGTACAACCAATCAAATATCTGATATTGTATTGGACATGTATGACTTTCATAGTTCGTTCATCCTTTTCCCATTTATTTCAAACTTTATTAGCAGAACTAGTGATTCTGTGAAACAGGATTCCTGCCCCTGAGGGGAAGTATAGGTTGTGGTCTTGTGCTTTTCTGTTTGTTTGGAAACCAAGAGCTCAGGTTCTGGGTCTCCATCCTATGTCCAGATGAGGAGGCTGCCAAGAGTTGCTTTGCTCTCAGTACTGTGTGACTGGGAAAGGGGGAAATCTGAGCCTGCAATCTGGCAGCACAGCAAAGGAACTTGACTACCTTGTACTGCAAATTGTGGGTCCTAGGTAGGGGAGGGTTGCCAGGAACTCTTAGGTCGGTGCCAGTTTCTAGGTGACCATTCCTCATGCAGTTTCCCTGGGATCTGGTGGCAGGGAGGAATCTGACCCCTAAAGGTGGGGCTTCATCAGGGACCTGAGTGTGCAGATTTGGCTGGAATCACTGGCAGGTTGTGCCCAGGGTTCCTCTCCTCCATCCTGAGAAGTCAGGGAGGAACTTGTATGCTCAGTCCAGGGTCCTGTGCCCTTCCCTGTCCTTCCCAATGGACCCTCCAGGCTAGGTGGTCCCTGTGACTCCCTGGGCATTTCCCTGACACCTGGAGGGTCCTCTCTGAGCCATATCCTTCTTTCAGAATAGACCCAATGTGGTGACCACAGTTCACCTGTGTGTGTGGTCATCCGGATGAGTTCTGAAGCCAGGATGGTGTTTTAGGTGACAAGGGACAAAGGACATGTTCTCCACCACCATTAAGGCAGGGATACAGGCTATCTTGTTGGTGACAAGACTGTGATGCTGAGAGCAAGGTCTGCTGATACGGAAGTGCCATGGCAGCCTTAGGGACTCAGCAGGGAATGAACCAGTATTTAGAGATGACCACATTAGTTTTTTTTTGTTTTAATTAATTTGTAGGAGCACCTGTGTGGCTCAGTCATGAAGCATCTGCCTTGGGCTCAGGGCATGATCCCAGGGTCCTGGGATCGAGCCCCGCATCAGGCTCCCTCCTCTGCTGGGAGCCTGATTCTTCCTCTCCCACTCCCCCTGCTTGTATACCCTCTCTTGCTGAATGTCTCCTTTTCTGTCAAATAAATAAATAAAATCTTTAAAAATTTAATTTGTAAGGGTGCCTGGGTGGGTCAGTTAAGTGTCTGCCTTTGGTTCACGTCATGATCCCAGGGTCCTGAGATCAAGCCCGGAATTGGGCTTCTGGCTCATCCAGGAGCCTACTTCTCCCTCTCCCTCTACTGCTCCCCCTGCTTTTTCTCCCTCTCGCTCTCTGTCTAATAAATAAATAAAATCTTATAAAATAAATAAAATAAAATAAAATAAAATTGTACATTTGTGTGTGTAGGTGTTAGAAATAATGTTAAACTTTAGGGGCGCCTGGGTGGCACAGCGGTTAAGCGTCTGCCTTCGGCTCAGGGCGTGATCCCGGCGTTATGGGATCGAGCCCCACATCAGGCTC